>NW_025780468.1:0-46656 GCF_021130785.1 Homalodisca vitripennis | reverse complement strand
AACAATATAACAAATGGCTGTTATCAACTCAGTAAGGCCCAAAGACTGAGTTACTTAGCAGAGACTTGTGCAAGTTAGCAGTGGGTTTTGACAAGCTGATGTTATTAATGGATTCCGACGGGATCATTCTCCACATTTCTTGATCTTTTGTTACTCAACCAAAAAAAATTTGTATGGTAATATACAGAAGGCCTTTTTTGTTAACATCAAGGCTATTGCAGTATCTTTGGAGGCACATAAATTTGTTTAAGTAATTTAAAAACTTATCAAAACAAGTATTTTAATAAAAAGTAAAAAAATAAGTCATATAATATTATGACCTATACATTATAATAGTAATTATTTAATAACTTAGAAATTGAAAATAATGAACTTTATTTTTGTTAATTCATACAACGGATAATTCTAGAACATGATAGAATGGACTTAAAGTTTTACCGATCAATTCAGCAATGTGACTTCATTACATATGTTAATATGCCACACTACAATAAAATGCGATGTGATAGTTCTCACTTCGTTTAAAAAATGAATTAAATAAAAAGTTTTAGCAAGAACAGACAGACAGATGTTAAGAAAATCCTGTTGGGTATTTAAAAAATAGGGACACATTTTTAACATTCGACACGTTACAACTTCTTTTGCATTGGGTATTTAGTACGAGTCGATCAATTCCAAATACAGTCTTAGAAACAGCGGTAATATACTGCGATATCTTCAAATTACTAGATTTTTATTAACTTGCACCAGTTTTTAGTGTCTCACTTGAACTCAAATTAGTGTCTACCTGTATAAATAAGATGTAAGCAAAATTTTATAATAACTTTTTGATTTTAAAATCAAAGGATGTGCCCTTAAATATTTTCAAGTATTTTAAAATTAGTTATTACGAACTTAATCGGTTGAGACGTTTAAAAATGCGTTACGAGAGCAGATATATAACTTAGTATAGAAACTTTCGAATGAATTAACTTTAAGGATTGAGATTTGATTTGAAACTCTGTCTCTGCTAGGTCGAAAAATGGTAAACTTCAGTCCATTTGGAGACATCAAATATTGAGAATCAAATACCAAAATATTATTTCCGAACATTAATGTTTCATTAATACTTTTTAAAAACTGTCTCGCACAAAAATATTTTGATACAAACTTGAAATATTTGAGAAGAATCGATTGTTCAGTATTTATACTGAGAACTCTTTTAAATTAATAAATCATAATACTGGAGTGAAATAAACAGAATGTTAAATTGAATTCCGTAAAGTCTAAGATTAATTATTTTGTATCGGAAATTAATCTTAACTTAATTCCACATTGCTAAAACTTTGTGAACTAAAAAAATGCAGATAAATGCTTTTCTGGAATTAACCATACACAATTTCTTTTGTTAAAACGTATAGTAAATTCACTTTGCAATAAACCAAAGTTAAACACTGCAGGCAGTATATTTTTGAATGATAAATAAGGCTCTTTCATGGCCCTAAATGAAAACTAAATATGTATGTAGGACTTAAACACACGAATAGAGTACATTTAAGGACAAATTATGAACTACGTACAATTTAGAGGAGGATTAATTCCTCATATATGTCAAACTAGGCTATACAACACAATTTTGTTTATACACACGTTGCTGCATTCTCAATGTGTTCAGTGTCTTCATTCATGACTAAAGTGAGTTAAACGTATGCTAAACACTTTTCCATAGAGATGGATTACACACTTTAAACCTTCAATAGTCCACCGCACGCACACTCCACACCCTCAAGCGGGTTTTTCTGATTGTTGTTGAATACTTCAAAACGTTACGGATCATGAAGTATTACAGCTATAAGAAAAATAATCGAAAAGTTTTAAAATAAGTAGTACCGTATGATAAAATCTGAATATTGTAGTAGATTACAATATTTGATGTGGAAAAGGTGTTTTTACGTGGGTGTAGAGTACAAACGTTTTTATTTTAAGTTGCTATCAAGTTTTAATAACTAATTTATCCGTAGATTAATAAGTGAGTTTATTACATTTTGGTATCGCTGAGAGGACAACTAATAACTAATGTACCTGTATAATTATGTGTTTACTATCATCTTCCTTAGTCGATAGATTATCTAAACATCTTGGCTAGCTAAAGAGATAAAATCTTTCCTATCTGTAGAATTAAAATAAATGAGTTAATTACATTTTGGTATCGCTGAGAGGACAACTAATAACTAGAGTACCTGTATAATTATGTTTACTATCATCGTCTTTAGTCGATAAATTAACTAAACATCTTGGCTAACTAAAGAGATTAAAATCTCTCCTAGAAAATATTGCCAAGAACATTTTCTAACGATGTTATTCATCGTTTGGAATTAATATCAAACGGAAAGTATTTAATAAAACATTGGTTTACTTGGGATAATTCATGTCATTAAATTTAAATCAGTAAATATCAAAACTTGATAATACTAATCGAAATAATAAAAAATGAGAGCTAATACTACGTAGATTTTGTATAAGCCGGTTTATTAGATACTAGAGCATGTATTATGTAAATAGATTTAAATAAATACTATTTTAACTACACTAAACTGTCACAAGACTCAAAATGTCGCGTTATCAAGGTAATAACAATGATTTGTTTTCAAACATACCAAAATTAGTTGTGAGTATTTTTGTGTGTACTATTAGTATTTAAATTGACCATAATATTAATAATTGAATCAAATAATATATTTGCTGTCACATTGGTGCTTAGTACAGCATTAGGTAGCATTGTATAGAAACAAAAATGAAAAGTACATCAACATATCGTTGTTAAAATTGGCTATGCAAGATTTTGTGTAACACAACAATATTGCAAAAAATTGTGTTAGTACATAGATATAACCACACACAAAAATACAAAAAGTAACTATAAAAGTTAGTTGTGCTTTTTCAAAGATAGTTGTCTATCTGGGAAGACAGTATCGCGCGCGCGCGCGCCCCACACACACACACACACACACACACACACACACACACAATTTATGTATCATACAAAAGCCTTATAGACTGTGGTGATCAGATTGTTAGCAGTATTAATCATTGAACAAGCACAGTATACAAACCCTGAAGAATAATATTGTGACTCTTTCTAAGCCTAATTAAAGCATAAAATCTTTTAATTACAAATTGGTTCTATCAATTATAGTCACATTGGGTTAAAAGTAATACAGAACGGTAAAATCTTATTTCATTACAAGATAACTTAAATTGCATTGCTTTATAGAAAAAATATCGTTACACTTGCCTGCAATCAAAAACTGTGAGAAGAACTCCCACAACGTATTATACTTAATAGTTGTAGTTGTATAGTAGTTATTAAAATTACTATAAAGCTCAATAGTAGTTTTAATAACTCAAATAAACCTGAAAGAGAATATTATTCAATAACTGATTAAGGTTCCAAATATTAGAATTACAACATAAATTTGAATGTTAAATGTTCAAGGCTTAACATACAGGTGTAACACAGCTGTTTGATTTGACTCTCGCATCTGTTTTTCACATACGCTACTTAGTATCTACATTACGAAAAAAACGGAGTTCGTAAATCACCTTAGAAACTCAGTTTTAAAAACACGTGCATGAGAGAATGTTTTGTGTTTCTTTATTTAAGGGGACACATTAACTCAGAAATAATATTATAAGGCCTAATATTTTTAAATTATAAACAATTGTCTTTGTTATTTGTAATATATAGAAGGAGTAATATTTTTGCAAAGTTTTTCGTAATAGAGACATTACGTTTTTTCAGAAACTTCATTTGTAAAACATAATACTATTTTTGATTTTATAACATATATATTTTCTTAGAAGTTTGAAACTCTTGTGAACTTTTACAAATAAAACTGTTATTCTACGCACACGTTTCTGCATCAATTACAATACACCAAAATTAAAGGCCAAATATGTGTAAGGCTGCAAATAGTTATATAAACTAAAACGGCCCTGAACAAGTTTTTTTATTTAAAGTACTTAAATGGACTCGTACAAATAAATTTACAGTGAGGTAAAATGTTTTCTTGTAATACTCGACCTTTATTGTTTGATCATATAAAATAGTCTTTGTTATTTAAACTACTCTACTGTAACTGTCTAGTTATAATACGTGTAGTTAACATCTTCACTATGGCTTTTATTCTGAGTGAGCTTGACTAGTAGTACACGAGACTACTGCGCTCTGTGGCGTTTCACGTAGAGGTTGTTAATAAATGTATTTGTTTTTCTTTGCCAAATTTAGATATAAAATACTATTATTTTATATACTTACTTAGTACCAATCAACAGTAGATATGCCAAGGGTAGATGTGAAACCCATCTGATTACAGGGCTCTGCCTCAGGGGATTCCCTATGTAAAGTGTACATTTTGAGATATTTTTTGCTTAGCCAAATTCCATGGCTGGCAGGTACAATCACAGGACACATTTTTGTGTATGTAGAAATGAAGTTTCCATAGTGTACGCATGAAAACTTTGGCCTTTGAATAAACATCATTGATATTTTTTTCATAGCAAAATTTAAATAATAAAGTCAAATTTTTTCAACGATTTTGAATATCGACTTTTCGTTCTAATAATTTTAAATGTTATTCTATAAATAAAATATCACATGTTAAAATCAAGTATGAGAGTAACCAGTTCTGTTACACAATTTTAAACTCCTATGTTTTTGTAGCCATCTATCATCTACCCATAAGGCCAATGTAAATATTTTCGCTAACGCTCGGCCAGATCCTATGGAGTAAAGTTTACCATAATTGAACTCAGATACACATATAGAAATAAAAGCTTCGTGCAAAAAATTCATCTGTGGATAGTTTTAATTTAGATAGACCGTTCGGACACACAGAGAAATATTATATTGCAGCATCTCGAGTACTCTTCGCAAAAGCTAAGCTAAAAAAACTTTTGGTATATTACTAAAATTCATTCAGTTTCTATAGATACTAATTTATTGAAATATTATTGGTACACAAACATTTTAGCATATCTACTTGTATTTACATTTTCCAAAACATCTTATTAATGTTATAATGTAGTGGGTGTGGGCGGTAGTCAATGGTGCTATGTCTAAGTGACAAGTAAGTGAACTCCAAGTTGATTGAGAAACATTATTATTCCATTAGTATGGCACAATTCGCTGATCGCATACTGAGCACAGAACTGTTCACTTCTAAGTGTAAGTTGAGTATTCTGTATAAACTTCCGTATACATAATGAAACAAGTGACATGCTTAATAGTGATACATGATCGCATACTGAGCACAGAACTGTTCACTTCTAAGTGTAAGTTGAGTATTCTGTATAAACTTCCGTATACATAATGAAACAAGTGACATGCTTAATAGTGATACATGATCGCATACTGAGCACAGACCTGTTCACTTCTAAGTGTAAGTTGAGTATTCTGTATACATAATGAAACAAGTGACATGCTTAATAGTGATACATTTATTTCTGAATTCGGTCTACTGAAATCAAGAAACAGCAATAAAGCAAAACACTACCAAAGGAAACGAGTTTTCACGAATAAGGTAAGTATTTTAAAAATATTAACCAAGATACGCTATGTAACTTAAGGAGGAATTTGGAAACTTTTACTTCTCGTATTTAGCTACATTAAATTCAAATAACAATGTTACTAGACAAAGACAATAATGGAACTTCTACGTTTAATAATAATAATAATAATATATTATTAATGATAATATTTAATAATGAATGCTTCCAGAACCCAACGAAATGAATTTCCACGAATAAACATAGTTATAAAAATTAACTAAAATACTTTAATTTGCATTATATTTAATTTTATTTTACTTAAGGAGAAACACAATTGGTATTGGAAATATTCGTATCTTTGTGTTTATTGGTTTTTAAATTCAATTAAAAATGTGAAAGTTTTTCAGACAAAGACAAAAATGACACTCATACGTTTCGAATAAACAGTTTAACAGAAGAAAATGAAAAGTGATGATCTGTGATATATTAATGTGGATAAGTGGCATCTATGTGATTAGAGAGGGATAATGCGTTTCAACAATAAATTTGCCGCGCAAATTGTCGTTATCCCTGGACTTATTGATTGTTTTGCATTGAGGAGAAAAGAAAAGGTATTTAGATTACCTAAGTTCTGAAGGCGGACGAAAAGAAAAATTCCAATGCCAAAAAGACTTTTTTTAACAAATGGAATAATTATTTTGCAACTGTAGTAAATAGCATAAAATATCAAAGGATTGATGTGAGTGTCTGCTAAAGGCTCTCATAGTTAATTATGTCCTCCTTGAAAGTGACGTTTATGAGGAAAAAAGAGTTAACTACTGAATTTTATGTTATGTACGCACGTACACACATTATGTTGAAGGTAAAAGAATTAATACAAAAACTTTAGTTAATCCGACAAAATAACAATAATAGGGGAAATAATGACAAAATATATTCCCCTAATTTGATTTTTTTCTTGAAATTTTATAGGCATTTTTACGTCACGAGTTCACTTAAACACAATATTCATGTATTAAATAGTTCCATAAATTCGTCCTAATACATTGATTGGGCCACTGTCTTCTTTATTTTTTTTATTTTGTTAAATTTTCTATCATCAGAAAGCCACAGATAAATTAAAATATCTAAAAGCTACATTGGTGTGAAATGTAGCACTAAGGGAAGTTTGATTAGTGTCATGTTAAGCTCAGTCAGTTTCACCGCAATTACCGCAGTTCAGACGTCAACTACGACTTTAGTTATTCCTTTGTAATACTGCTACATGACGTCAACAGTTTTAGACGATGTAAATTAAAGTGCTGTGAATTAAAGTATTTTGCATAAAAAATATAAGCGTAACAGTATTTAATGAACCGGAAAAACTAATTATTCTATTTACTGATTTTGTGAATCTAACACCCCCAAAATCTTAATAAGACATTTAAAAAACCTCCACCTAAAGAGTTTCGTAGTAACTCTTTAGGTTTGTAAGAAATAAAAAGCAACAAATCAAGAGCAACAGCTGAAGAAAGTAAAAAAGTTTAATTGAAATATTAAAAGTAAGGTGTTTAGGTCATTGATTTTAATAGTCGAGCTTTATATAAATACAATATTTCTTGAATTTCTTTTTGAAAGGATACACAATGTTTGCATCTGGTAAGGGATTCTATGAATAGCCAAAAGATGTCTGACTTTGGAATTTACTGAAATAAGCAGCATTGTAATTTAAAATAGACCATTGATATATATCACTATGTCAGAGTGTACATGTTAAATTTGAGATGTTTCAAGTTCGCATAATTATTGCAAGAATCGCGTTAATTTTATACACTCGAACGTAAATCTCACTCTCAGACTTAAGGAAGGAATGTTAAGATCCCATGACTCGTTTATGGCTAAGTGTTGAACATAAGGGTTGTTAAATAAGAAAAAAAGAAACACATGTAAGCTAATATTAAAAAAATATCTGTAATTTAGGCATGTGTCACACTCTATAACTCTTTTTATTCTTTATATAAGTTGAGGACAGACAGATAGTACTAGAGAATTATACATTTTAACATTCCTCGGCCGACAAATGAGACATTGAGTCTGATTGATATGCTTCAATTTCACATAGCCAAATCCCAATGTGAGACATGAACAAAAATAATTCACTTGTATGTAGAAAGTATGTTCCAGACAATATTAAAGTGTACACGTTAATATTTTTGAGATAATTTTCAGCATGATACATTCAAGTTTTGTTCTTAACAGTAATTTAAAAGTCACCAAGTTATGTTGTATTTGTTGTAGTAGTTAGGCTAATTGTGTTATCATGTCTCATGTAAAAATCTCATAACATTTCTAACAGTTTATGTACAGATTTATTTGTAATGAAATGTTCTCGTTGCTATCATGGTTGCCTATAAAACCAATGTAAAAATGTTCGGAATATCATTTGCGGAACGTGGAATAGAGCTGAAATCAACATTCGCATTATCTATTCGATTTTAAGTTTTTGAAATTTATTTAAAATAAAAAGAATGTGTACTTTATAAAAATAAGTAATTTTTTAACAACTGAGATTCACAATAAATAGAACAAAAAACACTTAGACTCGAATTAAAAGATAATAGAACCTTTGAACTTCATGAACGTTGACAGCCTCGAAAGGACGGGGACATGGAAAAATTAGTATAAGATGTTTCATTTGTTTAGAAAACTTTCAGAGGAAAACTTTCTTTGTAAAGTTTGACGTCTTTTATGTCTTTTAAATGTCAAGACTCTCTTAGTTTACTTAACTAATAATTTGAAGTAAAACTTTGTCAAACATATTGATTATTAAAATAAATTTTACTAAAATATTTATGCAATTTACTTTATACATTTTTAAAAGAAAGATAATTCTAATTATGATTTTAGAAACCATCCTTAATTCCCCAGCTTAGTAAAATTGTCATTATAGCTGTAGTATAGAAATATATCATGTACATTATACTTAACATTACTATTTTATGAGAGGTTCTGATTTAGTAACGCAAAATAATTTTCCCTACAGCGTAGTTATTCACTGGTTTTATTTTGTAAAAACATATTTTACAATGTTTCTAGTCTAGGACTACAGTTTTAAATTTATGTTTAATAGTTTACTTTAACAGTAGGCTATGTGTTATACGTATGAAGCATTCTACAGTACGCGAATATTCTAGAAAGAAGCACACACTCTCTGGGAATGAAATTATCAACTGAAATAAAGTAACATAGTTACAGGAGCTTTTATACAGATTTAAAAATTTTTTTTGTATGATGAGAATCATTAGGTAGCTAAAACAAATCCTGAGCAAATATTTATTTTTTTTTAAAGTTTTTTTTTTAAATTTAGTAATTAAGTTTATTACTATTGAGAGCGCTAAAAACTATAATGGTATAGATTTTCTTTAAATTTTGATCATCTATACGTCTCTAGGACGAGGAATATCATCTTACAAAAAACGAAATACAAATATTCAATGATAATTATTTGTTTAAATCAGATTATTATAAAGTGTAAAATTTTTTAACAAAATTTATAATTTTTTGACTTGAAATGTAATTTTGGCTTTTCAGTACATTTCTTTACATGTATGGTAAGGATTTAGTATAGAACAGTTTACAATTCCAATTAAAATTATGTTTTACGAATTATGTCTATTTGACAAAGCCCGAGTTTCTGCACGTACTTACAAAGATTGATATATGTATAATCGGTGATTTGAGGTAATGCCGGATCTTAGAGTTATATAATCCACGCTTCACCTCTGATCGCCGAGCAAACTTCGATTTTCTTGTCGCTATGGTGACCTTACCTCCTTGGTCGCAAAGACGCCACGGGCTTCTTTTTGGTCATCCTTCTCTTCCATCAACTGATTTGGAATCTCGTTGGAGGTAAGCAATATTGATATTTTTATTTTATTACCTCGTAATTTATTTATGGACCCTTTAACTATGGTGCCGGTTTAAATTATTTTTATTGTAGGATTTAGGTCCTCTAGGAACTGTTATTTTTTGTAAATAGTCACTGTATTTCACTAAACTGTAGACTTTTAATTTATTAGGTTTTCTTTGGAATATACATTGCTCTAATTTTATATCTCATAGGATACTTTATATCTACTTAGGTTTCTAATATTGATAAACACTTGAACTTTCTATGAGTCTTATAGTGTTTGTATGGTATACTGTAGTCTCTATATATAACAGGCAAAGCTCTCACTCACTGACTTAGTCATCACTTATCATCGAACTTTCCGTTACTCCCAAAAATCTTAATTTGGAATACATGTATTTCAAGATTTAAATAGAAAACAAGCTATTTCATAAACACCAGTATGTTTAAATATCCATAGGACTTGAAATAGAGTGGCGACCCCTAGAACAAATATGATTTTTGTTTACTCAACTTCAGAATGTACTAAAAAAAATGAAATTTGACACACACACACCAGCCTAATGAATATTATAGAAAATGAAAAGAAATTTCATAAAAATAAAAAAAGGTTGAGTCGAAAAGTCTTGTGTTTTAGTTAAATCATATTAAGCCATAAAATATTTGGAAAAATTGACAATTGATCAATTTATTGATATGAATTGGTCAATTGTGCTTGTATATTACGTGAAATGTATATGAAACTGGCTGTTACCCGCGGCTTCGTACGCAATTTAATTTGGAAAAATTTAGACGTGATGAGCATATTCTTGTAAAATGGCATTCCTAACAATCCATTAAATAATATATGTCGTTGAAAGATATTCTGATCCCTTGAACCACTTTAGATTTAACTTAAGAGACGGGGCACTGTAGTCAGAGAGTGGAATCTTATAAGTACCTCTGAAACTTTTCTCCAACGTTTCATGATATTTTATTGAATAGCTCCAACAATTTTAGTAACAATTAAACTATTTTATGCTAGTGTGGAGAAATTATGAGTCTAAAGGTATATACTAAATTCGAATTCCGTTTTATTCAGTTAACTCACATATGTTCCTATAAATAAGAAAATTTTAATATAATCGATTAAAAATCCCAATAAAAAAACCAGGCAAGAAAATTCTGCACGTAACATGAAATTTATGAACTGTAACTGACTGAGAGATAAAAAAGAACAATTCTCTACCCCTTTCAACAATAAACCACCTGTTTCACGTGTAAATTATGTATAATTATTATTCATGAATTTAAAAGGTGATTGAAAACATACTCACTATCAGCTGATTAAGCCAAGACTTTTAAAAAAATGGAGAATGAATTTGTCATTCTAGTTGGCCATAGGAGAAGGGATTTTAGAAATAGGAATAGGCCTAGAAATAAAAAAGTGTTGAACAGGAAATCCCACATATTTTACATTTACTCGTCCATTTTGTTGAAAGTTTATAAATATAAATATTTTATACAATGTTTTGTTAAGAAATTGGAGTAGTGTTCGTTATACTCAAAGAGGAATTTCTACCCATGTGACTTGTTATGTAAATAATCATGCATGTATAATAAAAAAAAATCAAATTTTAGCGTTTTATTAGGTTCAAACTATAACTTCCATTACTTGTTATGTAACAATATTATACAATTTTCATTAAACGTAAATACTTAATACGCATCAAATATTGAATCTATAAATTTTAATCTTATAATAATGAATTGGTTGTTAGTAAATTATGATTTGATTTAAAAAGCCTTACCTAACATTTCTTATCAACTAAGGGTTGAATGTGGGGGCCGTTCAATTATTGAAATGAAAGTAGAAGCTAACTCTACATTTTTACCAAAAAGAATAATATTTTCGTGATTTGGGTTCAAGATGTTGTTACAGAGCCAATTCCACTTTCGGCAGTGAAATATCACCTCATTCACATTCTCTGCATATCCCAAGCCGTCTTCTGCCCATTTTTACTCACAGTAAGAAATTGTCTTTTCAACATATAATACTTGTTTAAAATATGCTCATTCGTAGGTAAACAAATTCGAGCTACAAAAAATTTTCATCCACGAGAAGCTTTTTATTTGAATCAAAATTAATGAGAATTATATAAATTGTTTACGCTTTATATATGAAAGGGCACTTGAGGAAGTGTTGTTTGTTTTACAGTATTTAATTTCTCTGAGTAATATTTTATTTATAAACGTGATTTACTTAAATTATCTTTATACTTTATGATGCTGTTTCAAAATCAAGATTTAGATAATTATAATACACATAATTTCCTGGAGGTATAATTCATATACATAACACTAAAAATTTACTTATTTATATACAGCCCTTTAATTTAGATTTGATTAGAAAAGTACCTAAAATTCCTTGCTTTACACATTAAAATGCTTGAATTCCTTGTGACGTGATCAAAATATTTTTTACATCTACTTTGCTATTGAATCAAGGTTAGACTGATGAAATTTATTCGCGTACCCTTATTGCAAAGGAAAACATTAAATATACTGCGATAAGCCTGACGTGCTTGTTAAGTAATGTTACCATTGAAGGAGATGACACAACCCCAGAATTTCATCAAGTAATCCACGTTAAATTTACTGTATGAACATTCCGTCGTTTTGGAACAAAGGTGTTTTATAGCCAGCTCATTAACAGCTTATGGGAAACCCATGTTTATTCTTACGTAATGCTCTTGGTTTACTGTTATAGTTTGTCCATATAAATAAATAAAAAAACGTGTTATGACACATATCTTGGTTACAATGGATTATATAGTAAATTATGGGACAATGCTTAGGGTCTTCGTGCTACTCTTCCGGATTGGAATTCACCTAGTATCACTACTTTGGCTTACTTACATGAATATCAAGATGACATCATGCAAATTCGCTTATTTGAAGAATTTTATCTTCATCCACTACACTAATAATTTATTCAGAAAGTGTCTGACAATTTGCGTTGTATAACCATCTCTTTAAATATGCCTGAACAACAATCACCTGATGTATACTGTAACACTTCTAAGTGGATACAAATATACCATCAAGTAGACTATTCCATATTGTACCCCTCCAACATTTGCTTAACTGTAAACGATTCAAAATGGTCGGATATTTTTGGCGCTTTCTAGCTATAGTATTTGTATAACTAAACTTCCGTGTGTAAGCATTTTGATGAAACATCAGTAAACCGCATGATGACATATTGAACACAATGTACATTATAATAAATTAAAATGTCTTCTACTGTTGTAATAAATGACGTGACAATTACATAAACTAAAATTGCACATGTGGGTAGAACAAAAAGTACACCGATATCAACATTCAAAATTTGCTCAATGTTACCACCTGTAAGGGAAAATACCACGGCACATTAAAGCTTAACATCGCGTTCGACCTAAGCTCATTTTATTCTTTCACTTAGGCGTATGTCTTCAACAGTTTTATACACTAGCAAAATATCGAACATTATAAACTAAAACAATCTATCCTAAAGTAAAGTTATAAATTATACATTTCTATTTACGTAAAAAGTTTTCTTCAAGTTTAAGTTATTTTGAAATCAACAAGCACATATCAGATATTTTGTAATTAATAACGTTTCCAGTGAATCCACGTCACAAAATTTGAAAAGTGATACAACATTAAATTTAATAATTTTATCTATAAATAAACTTATTGATGGTACTAAAAAAACTAATCAACAAACTTATGTTAACGTTTGTAAAATCGTTTCGTAATTTACAACTATAACTATTTCAAATATAACTATTTTAAATTAAAAAGACTTCAATATTTAAGTATAAATCACCATAACCCATTATTTTCGTAACGTATACGATTACTCCTTTGATTCACTATAAAATGTTTCTTAACTAACTTAAAAAATATTTGTGGTTACTGTGTTTATATGGTGTACTAAGATTTTCGGGCAACATTCAGATAGAAGGTAAGGTTAATGGAAAATTTTAAATCCATAGGTCAGTCAGTTATTTTTTGCAATGTCTTGAGAATAGACCGACGCACAGAATAACGGAGATAAATGAAGTATTTCCAGACGCTATAGACAAGTAACACTGTTAAACCTTAAGTAGAACCACGTTATTTTAAAAAGTAGCATATAACTCGATAATTTGAAAAGTCGTCAAATATTTCTTAGGTAAAAGAAATAATAACTTGGAAAAATACCCAGCCAAAGAGAGAGCTAAATATCTACCATAGTCACTATACAGCAATATTCCACACATTGTTTGATAGTAATTGTTTACTGAGTTATCTTGTTATACGAGTACTAACGTGATACTACAGGTGCGGGTGGTCATAGCAACGGAGACTAGGTCAACTGAATCTATTACAGTTGAGCCGGGGCTCAGTTTGGACAATTTATTTTTATCTATTATTTTTCCCACCTCGGCCACTCTTGTCAGTCGGTGGGGGAGTCACTCCGTCAGAGTATTGATTTTCTGCCTGGTTGGACTGATTGGTTGAGGTCAGCTGGTTGACCTTGACTAGTTTACCGACCAGCTGTTCACCGGCACCGGCACCGGCACCGGCTACTGTTCGGAGCGGTCAGACACGTTCGGAGAAGCTACTGCGTTGCTGTCTGTTCACTGCTCGTCCCGTTCCACATGGCTGGCTAATTCTACTACTTTCGGCAGGTAATTGTCTTTTTCACTCTCTTTACTTAATTAGTTGGCGGGTTTTCTCTCCCACCCAGACATATATTATCGTAGATTAGTTATAAGTAGTTTGTATATATTATTTTGTAACTGGTGTTCCTTGTGTACGTGTTCGTGTCGCAAAGTGTTCTTTCCTGTCCTTCGTACGTTCTAAATTTGTTAATTTTTTAACTTGCCAGTTAAGTTTTTATATTTTTGCTCTAGTGCTTTTCTAACTGATCCGTTCGGCGAACGGAAATTATTTATTCCGTGTACACACTTTGTCTTTTTTTAGTGTAAGCGAGACGGTACAGACTTTGCAAATTTTTGTTACCTCGTGTTTTGTATTGCGTGCAAAATTGGGTGGCAACATTCATGATTTCAATTTTATTATTTAATTATTGCCTTTATAGTAGCGTGAACTGATTAGAATTTAATTATTGTTATTTGGGAAATAATGTATTGTTATTATTTGTAAATTATATAATTATTATTAGGGCTACCTTACAATTAATATTTAATAGCAAAATGTAAATTATTATAATAGAATGATTAAAATCCAGCGAATTATAGTTACAAGTAATTGTTATCACGCTTAATCATTTAGTATGGCTGTTCTAGCCTATAAGTAAATGTTTATATATTTGAAAATTTGTTTTGTAAATAATATTTAATATTGTCACCAAGTAGTGTATTTTATCATACTTGGTGTCTTGAGTTATTTTTAGGAAATAGTCTTTGATACTTAAAAGGTACTGTTAGTTACAGATCGTTATTTTTAATTGTTAAATTTAAATATTTTATATATACTTTGTGGCAAACATAATTAAGTTTTTATTATTTCTCAGGTTACAATAACATTTTTTCTAAATATCTACTGGTTATGTTGGGATTCATTAGGGTCCCCGTGAGTGCCGTCAACAGACTGGTGCGGCGAGTCTGCCCAATGGTAACTATACTGAAACCAAAATGGAATGCCCGCGCCCTGCCAGCGCCACTGTACCTGTATTCATCTTGAACAAGGTGGTGGTTCTGGATCGAATTAAAAATATAAAATATTTAATTGTTAAATTTAAATATTTTATATATACTTTGTGGCAAACATAATTAAGTTTTTATTATTTCTCAGGTTACAATAACATTTTTCTAAATATCTACTGGTTATGTTGGGATTCATTAGGGTCCCCGTGAGTGCCGTCAACAGACTGGTGCGGCGAGTCTGCCCAATGGTAACTATACTGAAACCAAAATGGAATGCCCGCGCCCTGCCAGCGCTACTGTACCGGCATCCAACCGGAGCGCCTGTATTCATCTTGAACAAGGTGGTGGTTCTGGATCGAATTAAAAATAACGATCTGTAAACTAACAGTACCTTTTAAGTATCAAAGACTATTTCCTAAAAATAACTCAAGACACCAAGTATGATAAAATACACTACTTGGTGACAATATTAAATATTATTTACAAAACAAATTTTCAAATATATAAACATTTACTTATAGGCTAGAACAGCCATACTAAATGATTAAGCGTGATAACAATTACTTGTAACTATAATTCGCTGGATTTTAATCATTCTATTATAATAATTTACATTTTGCTATTAAATATTAATTGTAAGGTAGCCCTAATAATAATTATATAATTTACAAATAATAACAATACATTATTTCCCAAATAACAATAATTAAATTCTAATCAGTTCACGCTACTATAAAGGCAATAATTAAATAATAAAATTGAAATCATGAATGTTGCCACCCAATTTTGCACGCAATACAAAACACGAGGGTAACAAAAATTTGCAAAGTCTGTACCGTCTCGCTTACACTAAAAAAAGACAAAGTGTGTACACGGAATAAATAATTTCCGTTCGCCGAACGGATCAGTTAGAAAGCACTAGAGCAAAAATATAAAAAACTTAACTGGCAAGTTAAAAAAATTAACAAATTTAGAACGTACGAAGGACAGGAAAGAACACTTTGCGACACGAACACGTACACAAGGAACACCAGTTACAAAATAATATATACAAACTACTTATAACTAATCTACGATAATATATGTCTGGGTGGGAGAGAAAAACCGCCAACTAATTAAGTAAAGAGAGTGAAAAAGACAATTACCTGCCGAAAGTAGTAGAATTAGCCAGCCATGTGGAACGGGACGAGCAGTGAACAGACAGCAACGCAGTAGCTTCTCCGAACGTGTCTGACCGCTCCGAACAGTAGCCGGTGCCGGTGCCGGTGCCGGTGAACAGCTGGTCGGTAAACTAGTCAAGGTCAACCAGCTGACCTCAACCAATCAGTCCAACCAGGCAGAAAATCAATACTCTGACGGAGTGACTCCCCCACCGACTGACAAGAGTGGCCGAGGTGGGAAAAAATAATAGATAAAAATAAATTGTCCAAACTGAGCCCCGGCTCAACCTCCCCCACTAAAAAGGGTGCAACCCCAAACAAAACCTCTCCCCCACTGAAAGAAGAACCAACAAGCTCTGGCACAGGATACGGGAAGTCGAAAACCCTAATAGGAAACGAAGTCCTGAGCAGGAGGCAGACAAAACACGATCCTCCTGAAATTTTGAGAGGCGCCTCTCTTGGAGAAAGAAGAAAACAGAAAGAGAGTAAAACGACACCACAGAGAAAACCAGGGGTGATCAGTCCCCGGACACCCCCGCAGCCGCACCAGTATCCAGAGCATGACCAGAGGTATCACCACGGAAGGCCTTCAGATGAGAAACGTGGGCCTTCCGCCACAACTTCCCCGATACGGGATCAACCAACTCAGCAGTAACTGGGGAGAGAAAACGAAGGATCCGGTTTGGACCTGTCCACCGATAGCAAAGTTTGGCTGCCCGTTTATCAACGGCCGAACTGACCGGATGGGCCTTACAAAAGACAAGATCCCCCACCTGGAAGGGGTTTGCAATACGTCCCTTATTGAATTTTCTCCTCACCCTTTCCCTAGACTGTAGGAGCTTAACCCTGACTGCTTCCCAAGTGTCACTCACATTGGGAGTACCAGGTACTGGTAGAAGACTATCCAGACTCCAGAGATTAGACAAGGGATCAGAAGGAGGACGACTAAACATGACCTGAAAAGGCGTGGAATCATGACTCTCGTGAAGAGCAGAATTGAAGGCTAACTGAAGCCAGCTCAGATTTTCGTCCCAGGTAGTTTGTTTCTCAGCGTGATAAGCGATGAGGGCGGCTCTGAGATTGCGGTTGAACCGCTCAGCATGAGAAGGCTGGGGGTAGTAAGGAGATGTCGTAACATGTTTGATTCCATGCCCAAAACAGAAGCGATAAAACTCCCTCGACACGAATTGTGTGCCGTTGTCTGAGACGAAGGTGGCGGGCACTCCAAAATTCTGTAGAAGGCGGGACTTGAGTGCCTTGACGGTGAGCGACGCCGTGGCACTCCTAAGAGGAATCAACCAGCAAAACTTAGAGAAAGCATCCACAGCGACAAGCAGGGAGGTGTTCCCTGACTTGCTACGGGGAAAGGGTCCCACATAGTCAATGAATACCTTTTCAAGAGGCCGCTCCGCCACCTCGGAGGAAAGAAGTCCTAATTTGGTATTTTGTGCTGGTTTACTGACCGAGCAAAGATGACAAGCTCGTACTCTACCAGCAATGTCTCTGTCCATACTCTTCCAGATGAACTTATCTCTGATTTTAGTGATGGTCTTGTGAATACCTAAATAACCGTCCACGGGAGAAACATGAAAGTAGGAAAAGACCATTGGTATGAGGGCACTCGGCAGAACAATCTTGGGACCACCTCCGCGTCGGGCACGACAGCAGAGGACACCCTTGGACAAAAAGTAAGGAGAGTGGGCTTCTCCCTCCTGGAGCTCACCAATGATGTTTGACAACTCGGGGTCTTGAAGTTGGTGAGAGCCAAAACTCTCAAAGGCAGCAGGGAAATCCAACATCACAGTCCCACACAACGGTGCTTGAGAATCAACAGGATCGCTGGGTAGATGATACATTCTAGAAAGAGCATCGGCGACGACGTTTTGGGTGCCGCGAATGTGCTGCACCCTGAATTTAAAGGCCGCAATTTTGACAACCCAGGGACCAATCTTCCCGAGTTGTCGAGGATGGGCCAATAGCCAGGAAAGAGCCTGATTGTCCGTTTCCAGCAGAAATTCGGAATGCTCTAGGAACCTCCGAAACTTATCCATGCCGAAAACGACCGCCAGACACTCCAGCTCATAAATAGAAGATTTCTTTTCCTGAAGGGTCAAAGTCCTAGATGCAAAAGCTATAGGTTGCCGAGCGCCGTCGAATTCTTGAGAAAGCACAGCTCCTACAGCACAGGATGAGGAGTCAGTCTGCAAGATGAAGGGCCTACTAAAGCCCGGTATTCGCAGCACAGGAGGTTGGATAATTGCCTCCTTAAGCAGTTGAAAAGCTCGTTCCTGATCTTCACCCCAAACGAACTTTGCGTCTTTCCTTCTTAAAGCGTTCAGAGGGGCGGCCACCTCGGCAAAGTCAGGAATAAACCTACGGTAGAAATTAACCATGCCGATGAATCTGGCAACACCCTTGGCATCCTTCGGAGGAGGGAAATCCCGAATGCCTTGGGTCCTGGCAGGGTCTATAGATACACCCCTAGACGACACAAGGTGACCGAGAAACGATATTTCAGACTGGGCGTAAGACACCTTCTCCGGATTGACTGTAAGGCCAGCCCTACCCAACCTAACCAAGACCTCCTCAAGATGTTTAACGTGTTCCGTGAAAGACTCACTGTAGACCAGAAGGTCATCAAGATAATTAAAGACATACCTGAACTTCACATCGTGGAAGATGGAGTCAAGCAACCTAGTTAACGTTTGGGCCCCCACAGCTAGCCCCATAGGCACAGATCGGTACTGATACAAATTCCACGGAACACAGAAGGCCGTCAGAGGACGTGATTCCTTCTTCAACGGAATCTGATGATATGCTTGGTTCAAATCAAATATAGTGAAAAATTTGGCCTTACCGAACCAATCAAAAGCAGAATGGAGATCGGGGAGAGGTACTGAGTCTATTTCAATTTTGGCATTAAGTTTTCTTAGGTCAACCACCATACGATGTTTTTCCATTAGGCTTTGGAACCAAGAACGCTGGACTGGCATACGATGAGTTTGAGGGCTCAATAACTCCTTGATCCAAGAGATCCTTGATGATACCACGCATAACCTCCATCTTTGGAGGAGCCAACTTGTATGGGTGGGAGCGTACTGGCTGAGTGTCAGTCAGACGAATTTCATATTCAATAAGATGGGTAGAACCGAGCTTGGGTGTGAGGACATCCGGAAATCTTGAGCAAAGCTCACGGAGAACCCCAGCTTGCTCCTCATCCAAGTGACCGAACGGGTCCCCAGGGGCAGAGCCTTCCTCACACTCCACCTCACCAACCTGCGGTGTCGATTTGAATTTATCAGTAAAGGGGACTGACACTCGCCGATTGAATTTGAAATAAGACTGGCCCGCCTGAAGATCCAGCACCAAACCAGTCTTTTGAATAAAATCCGCCCCCAAAATACAATCCATACTCAGGTCCTGGGCCACAAGGAAGCACCACACCCATGAAAAACATTCAACCTTAAACTTGATTGAAGCCTTCCTCGAAATTGGAAGAGGGGAATTAGAAGCAGTCCAGCAAGTTAAAGAAGACTCCTCGGTGTGCTTCACCAAACCTAACCTTGAAATGGCTTCAAAAAGACGGGAAGAGATGAGGCTACAGGCTGACCCGGAATCAACTAGGTCCTTATGCACTGAGTCTCCCACTAAGATATTGATATAAGGGCACACCGAAGATGCTGTCCTAAGCCGTAGGTTTCCCTTTTCTGCTAGGCTCGTAGTGTCCAAACTATTAATCAAATTTTTCGCACAGGTACTATTTTTTTGAAATTTTTTCTTAGACCTCGGGGGGACTTCAGATAAAACCCCTCTTCGATCTAGTTTTTTGGACCAGTGCGATATCTCCTAGGACACTCCCGACGAGTATGACCTCGTTCACCACAGGCATAGCAGATGGGTAGACGAAGCCCACGTGAGTGGTGTGGCCCATCTACGGGATTCTGTACGGCCGTGACAGCCCTGGAGGGCTGGATGGAACGATGATTGTTCCTCTCCGCCCTCTGCTGGTCAGCAACTGCACGCTGCGCGAAGCAATGCACAGACGGTCCAGTTCAGAAAAGGTGGAAGGGCGACCAGCAAAAACTAGACGGGACCTCTCTTCAGGATTGAGACCCTCAAGAATGGTGGTGACCACAGTACTTTCGGGGATATCGAGCCTTAAAACCCTATCAGTGTCCCTCACCTCGGCCACAAACTTTGCCAAACTCTCTCCGTTGCCCTGAGGCCTAAAAAATTTCTCCACACGGAGGCGTTCCCTCAACGGACCAGGAACAAAGAAATCCAATGCCTCCCTATGAAAATCATCCAGGGTACCACCCCTCTGGAGAACTCGAACCAGACAGTCACCCAAAGGTGGCCTACAAAACGGAGAGATGACATGCAGGAAGCTCGCTCCCTGAAGACCAGGCAAGTCATGCAGTCGCAGGATCTCAGATAGAAACCGCAGTAAAGCTTCAGTATCCAGACCATCCACCGTTGGTAGTCGCTGCAGCAACGGGGTAAGTGGGTTTGGAAGCTTGTGATACTGAACAAAGGATCCCGTCACCACAGTCCCCAGTCCTCCAGATCCAGCAGGCATTTGGGTCACAGGCCCCCGGGCCCCGTCCACACCAGACACCCCCGACGCCACGCCCACATCAAAATCAGCAACAACTGACCCAGGGATCCGGCATTCACCCTTAACAGCCGCAGCAGAGTCAATCGCAGACAAAGTTTTTTCAGGAGCCTTTGCCCCCTCGTCCCTCTCGAGTACAGTCAGCAGGCCGTCAACCAAGGTGATGCGTTCCTCCAACCACTCCTTATCACCAGAACTAGTAAGCTTGGCTCTAAGTAGCGACAGCCTCATATGTAGATGGGTAAGCCGGGACAAATACCTAGCCCTCTCTCGGCCAGTAGGCGGCGACTCCAACCAGTCCTCCTGACTATTCTCAAACGTCTCCAACTTAGCCTCCAAAATAGGCCTCTGCTTCTGGAACGCCAAATCCCTAGGCCAGGTAGTGTCCAGGTCCATATTATCCCGCAGTTGCTTCCACATGGACTCGCAGTCGGAACCCGGAGTAAGCCCACGAGCCAACAACTCAAAATGGAGATCCTCCTTCAACAAGTATTCAGGCACCAGAGAGGCAGGCATGATAACAAAGAGTAACAAAAAAACTAACAAACAACACACTGACTCGAAGTCAACAACTAACTAAGCAAAATAACTAAGGCGACAAGTAAATAACGCAGTGAAAAAAACACTCTCAGCAGGGTCCCCAGAATTCCTGCCGTCCACGAAACACGGCAGCGAATCCAAAATACCACAACAAAACACTACGCCGTACCAGAACAAAACCAGAAAAGTATAATATATGACAAAGTATAACAAAAACACACAAGTAACAATAATCAGAAAATAATAAACAAGTTCACACACTTCCTGTCGATCGGCGGAAAATAGCACAGCGAGACGGCACAGGCGCAGGAAGTTACAATCTACCAACTCCAACTCATTCCTCTCACCACCAGTGGCAAAACAAAAACCCCGGGCCCGCAGAGGGTAAAAATACGAAACCACGCTCTGCTACCATTTTTGTCCCGAGTTAGCGAAAATAGACAGGGTCTCGGAAGCGCGCCCCTCCAAAACTCGGAGCAAAGCAAAAAAAAAAAAACAATCACATGCCACTAGTGAAGAGACAAAAAGCGAGACAAGATTTCGAGTACATGATATAATTAGTAGGTGGCAAACATTTCCATGCAAAATACAATTATGCAGCACCACGGTGCACCGCGTAAATTACAAACTAAATAACAATAGATAAAATTCCAATATAGACAATAACATAATAAATAAATAATATAGTATAATATAGAAATTTTGGTATATAAATAACAATTTCAGGTACGGCAGTAGTAAATCTAAAAATTTTAACAGGTAATTTTTTTATGAACTGAGGGGAGGGAAAAGGTTGTAGAATTTCTAGGCCCACTAATTTTAAAAAGTAATTTGGTTTCAAGTTTGTAGCCGAAAATTAAAAAAAAATATTTAAAGCCAATTTTCGAAGGAGGCGGGGGCTTAGTTGCCTCCACGAATCCGAATTAAAGATGAAATCCTCCCCTTCAGTTCATGTAACTAAACTAAATAAACACTGGCTAATATACTGGCCCTCCTCCACATCTAACATCTAGCAGCGCTCCATACAAGCCAATCCTCTCAAGTGGTATATAGAAGAAAAAAAATCATATATACTTCATATATTTTATATATACTTTGTGGCAAACATAATTAAGTTTTTATTATTTCTCAGGTTACAATAACATTTTTCTAAATATCTACTGGTTATGTTGGGATTCATTAGGGTCCCCGTGAGTGCCGTCAACAGACTGGTGCGGCGAGTCTGCCCAATGGTAACTATACTGAAACCAAAATGGAATGCCCGCGCCCTGCCAGCGCTACTGTACCGGCATCCAACCGGAGCGCCTGTATTCATCTTGAACAAGGTTGGATCAAAAATGATTTTTTTTTCTTCTTATACCACTTGAGAGGATTGGCTTGTATGGAGCGCTGCTAGATGTTAGATCTGGAGGAGGGCCAGTATATTAGCCAGTGTTTATTTAGTTTAGTTACATGAACTGAAGGGGAGGATTTCATCTTTAATTCGGATTCGTGGAGGCAACTAAGCCCCCGCCTCCTTCGAAAATTGGCTTTAAATATTTTTTTTTTAATTTTCGGCTACAAACTTGAAACCAAATTACTTTTTAAAATTAGTGGGCCTAGAAATTCTACAACCTTTTCCCTCCCCTCAGTTCATAAAAAAATTACCTGTAAAAATTTTTAGATTTACTACTGCCGTACCTGAAATTGTTATTTATATACCAAATTTCTATATTATATTATATTATTTATTTATTATGTTATTGTCTATATTGGAATTGTATCTATTGTTATTTAGTTTGTAAATTTACGCGGTGCACCGTGGTGCTGCATAATTGTATTTTGCATGGAAATGTTTGCCACCTACTAATTATATCATGTACTCGAAATCTTGTCTCGCTTTTTGTCTCTTCACACTAGTGGCATGTGATTGTTTTTTTTTGCTTTGCTCCGAGTTTTTGGAGGGGCGCGCTTCCGAGACCCTGTCTATTTTCGCTAACTCGGGACACAGTTCTTGTTGAAACAACGGAAACATGTTATTTTTCAAAACTTTTCAATAAAAAGGGTTAATGTTTGTAACAGGGAAACTATCTGCAATTGATTTTTAATATGAATAAAATAATGTTCACCTTTGATTCACAGTTATTGTAAAGATACTATAGCTAGCTTCTCTCTGGATTAGTATAAAAAATTAATTTTAGAAGTAGAGTTATACAAAGTGTTTAGATATATAATATTATTTATAAATCCTTCATAATTGCAGATTCATTATTAATCGAATGTCCATCTCAGTTTGGTTTCAACAAAGTGCTTGTACAGCTGTTAAAACACTATTTTAAGTTTAAAATGCTTACATATCACCTTCGAATTTAAGCACTAAGAAATAGTTATATTCTCCAAGTACAGAATCTGTTATTTTAAAAAGAGATTAAATTTAAGAAATGGAATTCTCGTTGGCAGACGCTTAGTCAGCAAAAGCTTTGAAGTGGATTGAACAAAAAGCTTCAGGATAGAGTTGATGGAGTTTTTATTCAACTCAGTTTAGTCGCCGTCCAACATCCCAGCTATATCTTTATTATTCGTGTAAAATAATAATTCTACATGAATTCTAAAGGTCACATATTAGTTTGGTAGATTAACGATCTGGATTTTACTTATAATTACTACAAAGCTATGTTGCTTAAAAACTCATTCTCAATCGATACCTCCTTAGCATGGACTCACTTCAGATACCTAGCAGGATGAGGGAACAAACAGTTTATAACTAGTACACGTATAAAATAGATCTTTTAATATCAATTGGATGACTTTGTGTATTTGACACTATGTGGGAAAAAATATAGGGGTATGAAATTGTACCAAAAGAAGAATGATATACTGTATATTGATTATATAAGTAAATACAATGAACTAATATTTGGTGTTGTGCAACTTAGCATTCATCAGATATATATGGATGTCCGACCGACAATCACGTTTTATCATGTTGTGATTGATTAGTATATGTCGATAGTATAAACAAGATATAGCGTGGTGTGATGTTTTGGCTGACACTGCAAAAGCTCGTGGTTCATAGAAGCTGCAGACATTAAAATTTGTATTTTCAGAAATAGAGCACATTTTTAATCGGTTTATAGATCAACTTTGATACGACTAATTTATATTACGACTTATACAACATCCGGTGTGGATAAACTTGGCAGGTCTCACTTCAGTTAAGACCTTTGTTTTAATCTCCGTTTCCTCTTTCACTTCTGTACAGTAATATGATCTCAGTCTGCTTATTGGAATAGGGACACTTACAGTCATTCCATTACAAACATTTTTCGAGGGTATTCAAGAGAAGAAAGACCTAAAACAATTAAGACAGGACACATTTTTATAGGGTAATTTCTATTTAATATAAACGTTCCAGATGATAAAATACGCACCGTTCTTTCCAAAGTTGTAAATCCTCTTTTAGTGGGGTTTTCAAAGAATACAACAGGCTCAGACAGAGTGCATCGTGATGATCGTTCTCCAATAATGTGGTAGTGTATAAGGCCGTGTTGAGAATCGATAAGTACACAGAGTAGTTTCCACTTGATGTGTAGTTTTGAATAAGTAATTTCAATTTTAATTCGTATATTCATGTTAAATCTATCAATTATAAAATAAAAAATAGGTTTTAAACATCAATATTAATTATATTTTTTAATCTCATTTAAAGGCGGGGAAAAAGCCACGGGTAGTTTCTAGTCTACACTTAATATGGTTAAGCCCATACTCATATATGTGTTTATGATAATAGATAATTTAATAATATGACTGTAAATATAATATAAATTAACTATTCAATTATTACAGATATATTAAAGGTGGATAACTAAGTAAAAAGATCCTCGTGTTGTATTATACTAATCAATTTATACTTAACACCTGGAATATGTATGTATTTAGAAATTTACAAATGCATTAATATAATGTTGCGTTTATGCAATTATGAATCTCCTCAAGTGGTGGATATTTAGCAATGAAATATATAGTTCACTGCAATTAGAAAAATCAAAGCGAATTCCTACGAATGCTATTAAGTTCAAAATGTAACAATTTGTTACGTACAATATACGTACTTATTATTTCATTACTAGCAATCAATACCGTCATATATTCGCGATACAAACATACATATATTCTGAATGTGCCTCAATGACAGGATCACAAGCCATCTAACAGAGTTTGGTAGAAAAAGTTTGGAATCTTATACAAGTTGGCAAACCATGGAAGCAATAAACCTTTAACAAATTAGAAGTTATAAGTGTTGAAAAACAGTTTCATAACGAGTTATATTAAATTCTAAACAAGGTAATCAGAGCTGTCTACCGAGATGTAAGCTTAGGAAACCAACAATAAATCAGAAACAACAACAATCAGCTGGTTATGGTTTCCTAAAATGCCTGTCGTCTAAATTCATTTTTGCAGACAATTCATATGGTAGATACATTGTTGTAGTAAAATGTATAAAGATAAAAACCTTTCAGAACATGCGCACAACAAAATTACACATTTTGACACTTATACGAAGTACATACACCGAACATAGTGGAATAGGTATAATAAATCATTGCATTATTGTGAATGGCTTTTGTCTTCAGCTTATTTTTATGTATGCTGTGAGAAAGGTATGCGCCATAACTACCACTATGAATAGGATACACAAAGGACCGCCAATAACTTTCCCAAATCAATAATAGTTGGCTGAGGAGAACATACAAAATATAAAAAGTGTCAATTGGACAAGAAAATTTTTACTCTGTTTAAAACTAATTTTTGACTTTTATTGATTTGCCAGGATGACAGGTTTGAGGAATTGGTCATTAACGATAGTTTAGAAACAGATAGCCCAATTTGGGCCATGAGTAAATCCCATGAAAAGACTTGAAACCAAAATACAACTCAATATTGTGTCCATATAAAATGAAGTTTTGATGCAAAAGTAAATATCTGCAGATGAAATCTTTCTAGACATATTTGGTGGTAGTTAAGATAAGTATTTTTCTATTGTAATGACATACATACAAATTAGGTTAATATGCAATTTGCTCATTGTCATCATGGTTACACTTAAAACAAATAATGTACAAATATATTCTAACACTTTAATATACCCACAGAGTAAAATGTACCAATATTTTAATCGATATTACCTATATAGGAGTAAAACTGTTTGCAAAAATCTCAAACCAGTTTGATCAATTCGTTTCTTGACATATCGTGCCTTTAGGCAGACAGAATGAAATCTTCTAGTTCTTCGAATGAAAGACTTCCCTAATGCTTAGTTTAATAACACATCATACATATTAATAAATATCTCGATTCGATGCACCCGCAATAATAAAGATTGAAGGAGGAATGGTGAAATAATTTTAATAAGTACGTTGATGTATTAATCTGTGCAGTTTTGTTTTAAAAAAAAAACATGATCTGAAAGTTTTGCTTTTTTTAAATCTATTTTCAAACAAAAACATAAGGATTATACTTGGTTGATCTGTTTTGTAGATGATGTAGGTAATAACAATTATTGTTTAGAAGAAATACATAAAAAAGTGTTTGGTGTGCGGAAAATATAGAGATGTACTCGCCTTCGGCTCGCTGGGGGCTACGCCCCCAGGCCCCCAAAGTAAACGCTTGCAAATTCGGGGATAAGCGAATTCGGTGACTGGTTAAGTCCGGACATTAAGTAAATGACAAGGGATTTAAAAATTGACCTTTTTCATAGATTTTTTTCCGGATTCGTAAAAAACTTTTGACTTTGAGGGCATTTTGCGGTTAAACCGTTAGAGATACGACAAAAAGTGACTGGACCTTTCTTGTTGGAAATTTAATTTTGTCTTTCGATTGTGCCCTCAGATCTGATCTACGACCTATGGTTTAGCCAGAAATGAGCTCGGGAGAAAAGTCTGCACGGGTCAGCTATCTTGAATTGTTTAGTATAAACATAATAAAAACCGACCTCAAGGCAGTATTTTAAGTCGAACAGGGGGTTTAATATCACCAGGAGGACTATCTAGTCAAGGCGAGAAATTCCCTGGGTGGGGTGATTAATGTTAAGGAGGTTAAGACAAGAGGGGGTTTAATTTCGTCAGGATATTGTCTGGTCATATGAAACAAATTCCCAGGGGGGGTTAACGTTACCGGGGGATAAGTCTCCAGGGGGTTTATCTGGTCATACCAGGATCTTCCCAGGGGGGGGGGTTAAGAGATTTGGTGACTGGTAAAATTCGGACATGAGGTCATGGCAGGAAATTCCCTGGGGGGGTTTAATGTTACCAGGGGGGTTAACACATCAGGGGGTTGAATGTACAGGAGGTTATCAGGTCATACCAGGAAATCCCCGGGGGGGGGTTAATATTACCGGGGGTTAATGACACACTTGGGCCTTTTTTTAGAGGGTATTGTGTCTGTGAACATAATAAATATTCCTCTGTCCCTATCTACTATTGACGCTTAGCTAACGCTCAGCCAACTCCCGAAGTCACTGAACCTTTTCTGTAGATCACGTGATTTCCTAAATCCCGTTTAAAATTTGTTTTGAGTTACGACCAACCGTTTAGCCGCTATCAAGCCCGGAAATGTAAATTTTTAGGCGAAAATGGTCCAATATTTTCACTTAATCGCGTTTTGCGGTCAAACTAAGGGAAATATAGTAAAAAGTCACTGGACCTTTTTTGGTAGGTCATCTTATTTCCTAAATAAAACGTTAGTCTTATTTTGACCTCCGACCAATGTGTTTCGCCGCTATCGACCCCAAAAACAAAAGTTTCGCGTAAAAGTTACAACAAAATTGTACATAATCACGTTTTTCGGCCAAACCAATCGAGATAGGGCAAAAGATTACTGGACCTTTTCTGTAGATCGCGCAATTTGCTAATTTGATGGGTCAATCAGATTTGAGCTACGACCAACGGTTTTCGGCCGCTATCGGGCTTGAAACATTATTTTTATCGAAAAAAATCTCTGGAATTTCAAATGTTCGAGCGTTTTGTCGCTTAACGATGGAAGATAGAGCAAAAAGTCATTAGACCTTTTTTGTAGTTCACTTCATTCCTGACCATGAATTTTCCGTCAGATCCGAGCTAGCTCCAACGGTTCGCCCGCTATCGGGCTTACAAAAAATGCCTGCAGGGGTGAAGAATGCGCGATTTTTTGGGAATTTTTTTGAGGGGTTGAAAATGAAAAAATTCTCACTTTTCGGGATTTTCCTGGTGGTTACACGTGGAAAGCTATCTGTTGTACCAAATTTCAAGTCTCTAACTCATCTGGAAGTAGGTTAGAATTAGTATACGTGAGTGAGTGAGTCAGTCAGTCAGTTACACATGCGGTTGTATATATATTAGACTCGCCTTCGGCTCGCTGGGGGCTACGCCCCAGGCCCCCAAAGTAAACGCTTGCAAATTCGGGGATAAGCGGAATTCGGTGACTGGTTTAAGTCCGGACATTAAGTAAATGACAAGGGATTTAAAAATTGACCTTTTTCATAGATTTTTTTTCCGGATTCGTAAAAACTTTTGACTTTGAGGGCATTTTGCGGTTAAACCGTTAGAGATACGACAAAAAGTGACTGGACCTTTCTTGTTGGAAATTTAATTTTGTCTTTCGATTGTGCCCTCAGATCTGATCTACGACCTATGGTTTAGCCAGAAATGAGCTCGGGAGAAAAGTCTGCACGGGTCAGCTATCTTGAATTGTTTAGTATAAACATAATAAAAACCGACCTCAAGGCAGTATTTTAAGTCGAAACAGGGGGTTTAATATCACCAGGAGACTATCTAGTCAAGGCGAGAAATTCCCTGGGTGGGTGATTAATGTTAAGGAGGTTAAGACAAGAGGGGGTTTAATTTCGTCAGGATATTGTCTGGTCATATGAACAACTTCCCAGGGGGGGTTAACGTTACCGGGGGATAAGTCTCCAGGGGGTTATCTGGTCATACCAGGATCTTCCCAGGGGGGGGGTTAAGAGATTTGGTGACTGGTAAAATTCGGACATGAGGTCATGGCAGGAAATTCCCTGGGGGGGTTTAATGTTACCAGGGGGGTTAACACATCAGGGGGTTGAAATGTACAGGAGGTTATCCAGGTCATACCAGGAAATCCCCGGGGGGGGGGTTAATATTACCGGGGGTTAATGACACACTTGGGCCTTTTTTAGAGGGTATTGTGTCTGTGAACATAATAAATATTCCTCTGTCCCTATCTACTATTGACGCTTAGCTAACGCTCAGCCAACTCCCGAAGTCACTGAACCTTTTCTGTAGATCACGTGATTTCCTAAATCCCGTTTAAAATTTGTTTTGAGTTACGACCAACCGTTTAGCCCGCTATCAAGCCCGGAATGTAAATTTTTAGGCGAAAATGTCCAATATTTTCACTTAATCGCGTTTTGCGGTCAAACTAAGGGAAATATAGTAAAAAGTCACTGGACCTTTTTTGTAGGTCATCTTATTTCCTAAATAAAACGTTAGTCTTATTTTGACCTCCGACCAATGGTTTCGCCGCTATCGACCCCAAAAAACAAAAGTTTCGCGTAAAAGTTACAACAAAATTGTACATAATCACGTTTTCTTTCGGCCAAACCAATCGAGATAGGGCAAAAGATTACTGGACCTTTTCTGTAGATCGCGCAATTTGCTAATTTGATGGGTCAATCAGATTTGAGCTACGACCAACGGTTCGGCCGCTATCGGGCTTGAAACATTATTTTTATCGAAAAAATCTCTGGAATTTCAAATGTTCGAGCGTTTTTGTCGCTTAACCATGGAAGATAGAGCAAAAAGTCATTAGACCTTTTTTGTAGTTCACTTCATTCCTGACTATGAATTTTCCGTCAGATCCGAGCTAGCTCCAACGGTTCGCCCGCTATCGGGCTTACAAAAAATGCCTGCAGGGGTGAAGAATGCGCGATTTTTTGGGAATTTTTTTGAGGGGTTGAAAATGAAAAATTCTCACTTTTCGGGATTTTCCTGGTGGTTACACGTGGAAAGCTATCCGTGTACCAAATTTCAAGTCTCTAACTCATCTGGAAGTAGGTTAGAATTAGTATACGTGAGTCAGTCAGTCAGTCAGTTACACATGCGGTTGTATATATATTAGACTCGCCTTCGGCTCGCTGGGGGCTACGCCCCCAGGCCCCCAAAGTAGGTGCCTTAAATTCTGGGTTAAGAGGGATTTTGGTGATTAGTAAAATTCGGACATGAGGTCATGCCAGGAAATTCCCTGGGGGGATGTTTAATGTTACCAAGGGTTAAGACATCAGGGGGTATCTGGTCATACCAGGAACTTCCCAAGGGGGGTTAAGAGATTTGGTGATTAGTAAAATTCGGACATGAAGTCATGCCAGGAAATTCCTGGGGGGGTTTAATGTACTCAGGAGGTTATCAGGACATGCCAGGAAATCCCCGGGAGGGGGTTAATGTTACCGGGGGTTAATGACACACCCCAGGTCCCCTTTCGGGTGTTGGCCAAATTCGGGGATAAGCGGAATTCGGAATTAAATTGGACCTATTTTATTGAATTTTTCAGTTGTAATCAAAGTTTTGACTTTAATGGCATTTCACGGGTTAACCGTTAGAGATACAAGAAAAAGTGACTGGACCTTTCTTGTCGGAAATTTAATTTTGTCTTTCGATTTTATCCTCGGATTTGAGCTACGATCTCTCGTTTAGTCGGTACAACGCTTGGGATAGAAGTCTGCACTGGTCAGCTGTTGTGTAAACAGATTTAGTGTACTACCTTTATCAGATTATTAAGTTGATCAGGGGGTTTAATTTAATCAGGAGTTCATCAACCAAGAAATTCCCGGGAAAGAGGGTTTATGTTCTCGGGGGTTAAAGAACGCGTGGTACTTTTCTAGTAAATTTGTGTCTGGGCACAAGGAATTTTTATCAAAATAAAATGTTGATCAGGGGGTTTTAATTAATTCGGAAATTATCATTCCACGCCAGAGTTTTGGCAATGAACTAATATTTCATAAAATAAAAAAAAACACTCTGTCCCTATCTACTATTGAAGCTTCACTAACGCTCAGCCAACTCCCGATGTGGAGGGGAGTTTTAGTCACTCGTTAACGTAGTAATACAAGGTCAATATGGAACCAGCATGAATCGCACTAATTATAGTTGCAAAATTTAAAACGCCTAAAAGTGACGACAAAGAATTAGCCATTTAGAGCATTTACCAGGCTTACGGAAAGATAAACGATAGAAAGCTGCTGGGCATTTTTTGTAGATCCTATCAATAGCTACTTACAAAAAGTTTTACATTTAAGCTAGGGCCAACGGTTCGGCCACTATCGAGCACGAAACGTAAGTTTTTAAGTGGAATTTTTCAATATAATCACGTTTTTTTACGGCTAAATCATGGAAGATAGAGCAAAAGGTCAGTAGACCTTTTGTGTAGATCGCATTATTTTGTATTAAAATCAAATTTTTAATCTGGTCTAGAACTAAGATTTTGTCTGAAATAGAGCCCAGAAAACAAAATCTCACGTAAAACTCAAAAATCAAAACTTTAAAACGCATTATGCGGCCAAACCGTTGATGATAGGGCAAAATGTTACTGAACTTTTTTTGTAGATCACGTGATTTCCTAAATCCAGTTGAAAACTTTTTTTGAGCTACGACCAACCGTCTAGCCGTTATCAAGCCCGGAATGTAAATTTGTAGGCGAAAATTTCCAAATATTTTCATTTAATCGCGTTTTTTTCGGTCAAACTAATGAAGATATAGTAAAAGGTCACTGAACCTTTTTTGTAGATCATATCATTTCCTAAATCTACCTTTTGTTTTATTTTGACCTCTGACCAATTGTTTCGCCGCTATCGACCCCAAAAACAAAGTTTTTCACGTGAAAATTACACAAATTTTGCACATAATCGCGTATTGCAGTCATACCGATGGAGATAGAGCAAAAAGTCACTGGACCTTTTCTGTAGATCGCGTAATTTGCTAATTTGATGGGTCAATCAGATTTGAGCTACGACCTACCGTTCGGCCACTATCAGGCTCGAAACTTTATTTTAAGCAAAAAAATCTCTGGAATGTCAAACATTCCCGCGTTTTGTCGCTTAACCACACGAGATAGGACAAAAAGTCACTGGACCTTTTTTGTAGTTCACTTCATTCCTGACTAACGATTTTTCGTCAGATCGAAGCTAGCTCCAACGGTTCGCCCGCTATCGGGCTTACAAGAAAGGCCTGCAAGGGTAAAGAATGCGCGATTTTTCGGGAATTTTTTTGAGGGGGTTTTTAAAAGTAAAAAAGGCCGGTTTTCAGACTTTTCCTCCGGGTCATATTGTGAAAGGTACCTGCGTGCCAAATTTCAAGTTTCCAGCACTTCTAGAACTATGTTAGAATTTGTATACATATATCAGTCAGTCAGTTTCACATGCGGCTGTATAGTATATTAGACTCGCCTTCGGCTCGCTGGGGGCTACGCCCCCAGGCCCCCAAAGTAAACGCTTGCAAATTCGGAGATAAGCGGAATTCGGTGACTGGTTAAGTCCGGACATTAAGTAAATGACAAGGGATTTAAAAAATTGACCTTTTTCATAGATTTTTTTTCCGGATTCGTAAAAACTTTTGACTTTGAGGGCATTTTGCGGTTAAACCGTTAGAGATACGACAAAAAGTGACTGGACCTTTCTTGTTGGAAATTTAATTTTGTCTTTCGATTGTGCCCTCAGATCTGATCTACGACCTATGGTTTAGCCAGAAATGAGCTCGGGAGAAAAGTCTGCACGGGTCAGCTATCTTGAATTGTTTAGTATAAACATAATAAAAACCGACCTCAAGGCAGTATTTTAAGTCGAAACAGGGGGTTTAATATCACCAGGAGACTATCTAGTCAAGGCGAGAAATTCCCTGGGTGGGTGATTAATGTTAAGGAGGTTAAGACAAGAGGGGGTTTAATTTCGTCAGGATATTGTCTGGTCATATGAACAAATTCCCAGGGGGGGTTAACGTTACCGGGGGATAAGTCTCCAGGGGGTTATCTGGTCATACCAGGATCTTCCCAGGGGGGGGGGGTTTAAGAGATTTGGTGACTGGTAAAATTCGGACATGAGGTCATGGCAGGAAATTCCCTGGGGGGGTTTAATGTTACCAGGGGGGTTAACACATCAGGGGGTTGAATGTACAGGAGGTTATCAGGTCATACCAGGAAATCCCCGGGGGGGGGGGGGGGTTAATATTACCGGGGTTAATGACACACTTGGGCCTTTTTTAGAGGGTATTGTGTCTGTGAACATAATAAATATTCCTCTGTCCCTATCTACTATTGACGCTTAGCTAACGCTCAGCCAACTCCCGAAGTCACTGAACCTTTTCTGTAGATCACGTGATTTCCTAAATCCCGTTTAAAATTTGTTTTGAGTTACGACCAACCGTTTAGCCGCTATCAAGCCCGGAATGTAAATTTTTAGGCGAAAATGTCCAATATTTTCACTTAATCGCGTTTTGCGGTCAAACTAAGGGAAATATAGTAAAAAGTCACTGGACCTTTTTTGTAGGTCATCTTATTTCCTAAATAAAACGTTAGTCTTATTTTGACCTCCGACCAATGGTTTCGCCGCTATCGACCCCAAAAACAAAAGTTTCGCGTAAAAGTTACAACAAAAATTGTACATAATCACGTTTTTCGGCCAAACCAATCGAGATAGGGCAAAAGATTACTGGACCTTTTCTGTAGATCGCGCAATTTGCTAATTTGATGGGTCAATCAGATTTGAGCTACGACCAACGGTTCGGCCGCTATCGGGCTTGAAACATTATTTTTATCGAAAAAAATCTCTGGAATTTCAAATGTTCGAGCGTTTTGTCGCTTAACGATGGAAGATAGAGCAAAAAGTCATTAGACCTTTTTTGTAGTTCACTTCATTCCTGACCATGAATTTTCCGTCAGATCCGAGCTAGCTCCAACGGTTCGCCCGCTATCGGGCTTACAAAAAATGCCTGCAGGGGTGAAGAATGCGCGATTTTTTGGGAATTTTTTTGAGGGGTTGAAAATGAAAAATTCTCACTTTTCGGGATTTTCCTGGTGGTTACACGTGGAAAGCTATCTGTGTACCAAATTTCAAGTCTCTAACTCATCTGGAAGTAGGTTAGAATTAGTATACGTGAGTGAGTGAGTCAGTCAGTCAGTTACACATGCGGTTGTATATATATTAGACTCGCCTTCGGCTCGCTGGGGGCTACGCCCCCAGGCCCCCAAAGTAGGGTGCCTTAAATTCTGGGTTAAGAGGGATTTTGGTGATTAGTAAAATTCGGACATGAGGTCATGCCAGGAAATTCCCTGGGGGGATGTTTAATGTTACCAAGGGTTAAGACATCAGGGGGTATCTGGTCATACCAGGAACTTCCCAAGGGGGGGGGTTTAAGAGATTTGGTGATTAGTAAAATTCGGACATGAAGTCATGCCAGGAAATTCCTGGGGGGGTTTAATGTACTCAGGAGGTTATCAGGACATGCCAGGAAATCCCCGGGGAGGGGGGGTTAATGTTACCGGGGGTTAATGACACACCCCAGGTCCCCTTTCGGGTGTTGGCCAAATTCGGGGATAAGCGGAATTCGGAATTAAATTGGACCTATTTTATTGAATTTTTCAGTTGTAATCAAAGTTTTGACTTTAATGGCATTTCACGGGTTAACCGTTAGAGATACAAGAAAAAGTGACTGGACCTTTCTTGTCGGAAATTTAATTTTGTCTTTCGATTTTATCCTCGGATTTGAGCTACGATCTCTCGTTTAGTCGGTACAACGCTTGGGATAGAAGTCTGCACTGGTCAGCTGTTGTGTAAACAGATTTAGTGTACTACCTTTATCAGATTATTAAGTTGATCAGGGGGTTTAATTTAATCAGGAGTTCATCAACCAAGAAATTCCCGGGAAAGAGGGTTTATGTTCTCGGGGGTTAAAGAACGCGTGGTACTTTTCTAGTAAATTTGTGTCTGGGCACAAGGAATTTTTATCAAAATAAAATGTTGATCAGGGGGTTTTAATTAATTCGGAAATTATCATTCCACGCCAGAGTTTTGGCAATGAACTAATATTTCATAAAATAAAAAAAAACACTCTGTCCCTATCTACTATTGAAGCTTCACTAACGCTCAGCCAACTCCCGATGTGGAGGGGAGTTTTAGTCACTCGTTAACGTAGTAATACAAGGTCAATATGGAACCAGCATGAATCGCACTAATTATAGTTGCAAAATTTAAAACGCCTAAAAGTGACGACAAAGAATTAGCCATTTAGAGCATTTACCAGGCTTACGGAAAGATAAACGATAGAAAGCTGCTGGGCATTTTTTGTAGATCCTATCAATAGCTACTTACAAAAAGTTTTACATTTAAGCTAGGGCCAACGGTTCGGCCACTATCGAGCACGAAACGTAAGTTTTTAAGTGGAATTTTCAATATAATCACGTTTTACGGCTAAATCATGGAAGATAGAGCAAAAGGTCAGTAGACCTTTTGTGTAGATCGCATTATTTTGTATTAAAATCAAATTTTTAATCTGGTCTAGAACTAAGATTTTGTCTGAAATAGAGCCCAGAAAACAAAATCTCACGTAAAACTCAAAAATCAAAACTTTAAAACGCATTATGCGGCCAAACCGTTGATGATAGGGCAAAATGTTACTGAACTTTTTTTGTAGATCACGTGATTTCCTAAATCCAGTTGAAAACTTTTTTTGAGCTACGACCAACCGTCTAGCCGTTATCAAGCCCGGAATGTAAATTTGTAGGCGAAAATTTCCAAATATTTTCATTTAATCGCGTTTTTCGGTCAAACTAATGAAGATATAGTAAAAGGTCACTGAACCTTTTTTGTAGATCATATCATTTCCTAAATCTACCTTTTGTTTTATTTTGACCTCTGACCAATTGTTTCGCCGCTATCGACCCCAAAAACAAAGTTTTCACGTGAAAATTACACAAATTTTGCACATAATCGCGTATTGCAGTCATACCGATGGAGATAGAGCAAAAAGTCACTGGACCTTTTCTGTAGATCGCGTAATTTGCTAATTTGATGGGTCAATCAGATTTGAGCTACGACCTACCGTTCGGCCACTATCAGGCTCGAAACTTTATTTTAAGCAAAAAAATCTCTGGAATGTCAAACATTCCCGCGTTTTGTCGCTTAACCACACGAGATAGGACAAAAAGTCACTGGACCTTTTTTGTAGTTCACTTCATTCCTGACTAACGATTTTTCGTCAGATCGAAGCTAGCTCCAACGGTTCGCCCGCTATCGGGCTTACAAGAAAGGCCTGCAAGGGTAAAGAATGCGCGATTTTTCGGGAATTTTTTTGAGGGGTTTTAAAAGTAAAAAAGGCCGGTTTTCAGACTTTTCCTCCGGGTCATATTGTGAAAGGTACCTGCGTGCCAAATTTCAAGTTTCCAGCACTTCTAGAACTATGTTAGAATTTGTATACATATATCAGTCAGTCAGTTTCACATGCGGCTGTATAGTATATTAGACTCGCCTTCGGCTCGCTGGGGGCTACGCCCCCAGGCCCCCAAAGTAAACGCTTGCAAATTCGGAGATAAGCGGAATTCGGTGACTGGTTAAGTCCGGACATTAAGTAAATGACAAGGGATTTAAAAATTGACCTTTTTCATAGATTTTTTTCCGGATTCGTAAAAACTTTTGACTTTGAGGGCATTTTGCGGTTAAACCGTTAGAGATACGACAAAAAGTGACTGGACCTTTCTTGTTGGAAATTTAATTTTGTCTTTCGATTGTGCCCTCAGATCTGATCTACGACCTATGGTTTAGCCAGAAATGAGCTCGGGAGAAAAGTCTGCACGGGTCAGCTATCTTGAATTGTTTAGTATAAACATAATAAAAACCGACCTCAAGGCAGTATTTTAAGTCGAACAGGGGGTTTAATATCACCAGGAGACTATCTAGTCAAGGCGAGAAATTCCCTGGGTGGGTGATTAATGTTAAGGAGGTTAAGACAAGAGGGGGTTTAATTTCGTCAGGATATTGTCTGGTCATATGAACAAATTCCCAGGGGGGGTTAACGTTACCGGGGGATAAGTCTCCAGGGGGTTATCTGGTCATACCAGGATCTTCCCAGGGGGGGGGGGTTAAGAGATTTGGTGACTGGTAAAATTCGGACATGAGGTCATGGCAGGAAATTCCCTGGGGGGGTTTAATGTTACCAGGGGGGTTAACACATCAGGGGGTTGAATGTACAGGAGGTTATCAGGTCATACCAGGAAATCCCCGGGGGGGGGGTTAATATTACCGGGGTTAATGACACACTTGGGCCTTTTTTTAGAGGGTATTGTGTCTGTGAACATAATAAATATTCCTCTGTCCCTATCTACTATTGACGCTTAGCTAACGCTCAGCCAACTCCCGAAGTCACTGAACCTTTTCTGTAGATCACGTGATTTCCTAAATCCCGTTTAAAATTTGTTTTGAGTTACGACCAACCGTTTAGCCGCTATCAAGCCCGGAATGTAAATTTTTAGGCGAAAATGTCCAATATTTTCACTTAATCGCGTTTTGCGGTCAAAACTAAGGGAAATATAGTAAAAAGTCACTGGACCTTTTTTGTAGGTCATCTTATTTCCTAAATAAAACGTTAGTCTTATTTTGACCTCCGACCAATGGTTTCGCCGCTATCGACCCCAAAAACAAAAGTTTCGCGTAAAAGTTACAACAAAATTGTACATAATCACGTTTTTCGGCCAAACCAATCGAGATAGGGCAAAAGATTACTGGACCTTTTCTGTAGATCGCGCAATTTGCTAATTTGATGGGTCAATCAGATTTGAGCTACGACCAACGGTTCGGCCGCTATCGGGCTTGAAACATTATTTTTATCGAAAAAAATCTCTGGAATTTCAAATGTTCGAGCGTTTTGTCGCTTAAACGATGGAAGATAGAGCAAAAAGTCATTAGACCTTTTTTGTAGTTCACTTCATTCCTGACCATGAATTTTCCGTCAGATCCGAGCTAGCTCCAACGGTTCGCCCGCTATCGGGCTTACAAAAAATGCCTGCAGGGGTGAAGAAATGCGCGATTTTTTGGGAATTTTTTTGAGGGGTTGAAAATGAAAAATTCTCACTTTTCGGGATTTTCCTGGTGGTTACACGTGGAAAGCTATCTGTGTACCAAATTTTCAAGTCTCTAACTCATCTGGAAGTAGGTTAGAATTAGTATACGTGAGTGAGTGAGTCAGTCAGTCAGTTACACATGCGGTTGTATATATATTAGACTCGCCTTCGGCTCGCTGGGGGCTACGCCCCCAGGCCCCCAAAGTAGGTGCCTTAAATTCTGGGTTAAGAGGGATTTTGGTGATTAGTAAAATTCGGACATGAGGTCATGCCAGGAAATTCCCTGGGGGGATGTTTAATGTTACCAAGGGTTAAGACATCAGGGGGTATCTGGTCATACCAGGAACTTCCCAAGGGGGGTTAAGAGATTTGGTGATTAGTAAAATTCGGACATGAAGTCATGCCAGGAAATTCCTGGGGGGGTTTAATGTACTCAGGAGGTTATCAGGACATGCCAGGAAATCCCCGGGGAGGGGGTTAATGTTACCGGGGGTTAATGACACACCCCAGGTCCCCTTTCGGGTGTTGGCCAAATTCGGGGATAAGCGGAATTCGGAATTAAATTGGACCTATTTTATTGAATTTTTCAGTTGTAATCAAAGTTTTGACTTTAATGGCATTTCACGGGTTAACCGTTAGAGATACAAGAAAAAGTGACTGGACCTTTCTTGTCGGAAATTTAATTTTGTCTTTCGATTTTATCCTCGGATTTGAGCTACGATCTCTCGTTTAGTCGGTACAACGCTTGGGATAGAAGTCTGCACTGGTCAGCTGTTGTGTAAACAGATTTAGTGTACTACCTTTATCAGATTATTAAGTTGATCAGGGGGTTTAATTTAATCAGGAGTTCATTCAACCAAGAAATTCCCGGGAAAGAGGGTTTATGTTCTCGGGGGTTAAAGAACGCGTGGTACTTTTCTAGTAAATTTGTGTCTGGGCACAAGGAATTTTTATCAAAATAAAATGTTGATCAGGGGGTTTTAATTAATTCGGAAATTATCATTCCACGCCAGAGTTTTGGCAATGAACTAATATTTCATAAAATAAAAAAAAAACACTCTGTCCCTATCTACTATTGAAGCTTCACTAACGCTCAGCCAACTCCCGATGTGGAGGGGAGTTTTAGTCACTCGTTAACGTAGTAATACAAGGTCAATATGGAACCAGCATGAATCGCACTAATTATAGTTGCAAAATTTAAAACGCCTAAAAGTGACGACAAAGAATTAGCCATTTAGAGCATTTACCAGGCTTACGGAAAGATAAACGATAGAAAGCTGCTGGGCATTTTTTGTAGATCCTATCAATAGCTACTTACAAAAAGTTTTACATTTAAGCTAGGGCCAACGGTTCGGCCACTATCGAGCACGAAACGTAAGTTTTTAAGTGGAATTTTCAATATAATCACGTTTTACGGCTAAATCATGGAAGATAGAGCAAAAGGTCAGTAGACCTTTTGTGTAGATCGCATTATTTTGTATTAAAATCAAATTTTTAATCTGGTCTAGAACTAAGATTTTGTCTGAAATAGAGCCCAGAAAACAAAATCTCACGTAAAACTCAAAAATCAAAACTTTAAAACGCATTATGCGGCCAAAACCGTTGATGATAGGGCAAAATGTTACTGAACTTTTTTTGTAGATCACGTGATTTCCTAAATCCAGTTGAAAACTTTTTTTGAGCTACGACCAACCGTCTAGCCGTTATCAAGCCCGGAATGTAAATTTGTAGGCGAAAATTTCCAAATATTTTCATTTAATCGCGTTTTTTCGGTCAAACTAATGAAGATATAGTAAAAGGTCACTGAACCTTTTTTGTAAGATCATATCATTTCCTAAATCTACCTTTTGTTTTATTTTGACCTCTGACCAATTGTTTCGCCGCTATCGACCCCAAAAACAAAGTTTTTCACGTGAAAATTACAACAAATTTTGCACATAATCGCGTATTGCAGTCATACCGATGGAGATAGAGCAAAAAGTCACTGGACCTTTTTCTGTAGATCGCGTAATTTGCTAATTTGATGGGTCAATCAGATTTGAGCTACGACCTACCGTTCGGCCACTATCAGGCTCGAAACTTTATTTTAAGCAAAAAAATCTCTGGAATGTCAAACATTCCCGCGTTTTGTCGCTTAACCACACGAGATAGGACAAAAAGTCACTGGACCTTTTTTGTAGTTCACTTCATTCCTGACTAACGATTTTTCGTCAGATCGAAGCTAGCTCCAACGGTTCGCCCGCTATCGGGCTTACAAGAAAGGCCTGCAAGGGTAAAGAATGCGCGATTTTTTCGGGAATTTTTTTGAGGGGTTTTAAAAGTAAAAAAGGCCGGTTTTCAGACTTTTCCTCCGGGTCATATTGTGAAAGGTACCTGCGTGCCAAATTTCAAGTTTCCAGCACTTCTAGAACTATGTTAGAATTTGTATACATATATCAGTCAGTCAGTTTCACATGCGGCTGTATAGTATATTAGATTATTTGTAAACCTACACTTATAGGATTAATAATATTATACACGATCTTACCATCCTAAATAAATCCTTTTAAAATATTATATTATTTTTTTATTTCTTTAAATTACTTGATTTAATAATGTTAATGAAGTTAAACTTTCGTTACTTAAAGTTTATACTTCATAGTCATAATTACTAGAATTTGTTTGGTAATTTTTAACAAATCAACTCAGTAAAGTTAAAAATAAATATAAGAGTCCAATTGTGTAACTAACTAATTCTATGGTTAACAAGTACCTATTATTTCAGTACAGTACATAAATATCTCAAACAAAATTCACAAAACGATTCTGCAAAAGAACCTATAACGCATGCCATACTAATTTAAATGGTAATGAGCAAGTAGTTTTTAATGTTAAAAAGCAACAATAGTTGCGTTAAAAACAACATCAGTAACTCATTTAGTGTGTTTTAAGTGCGATATGGTGCCCATTAAAGCCTTAACTACTCTTTTAATATTAGTCATAGTGAAATAAACTAGGCATTACTTTGATAATCAAAAATTAATCTGTATTTCACTATTGTTAGTAGTGTTTAATGGAATCCTCATTCATTTTTGGGGTTATTACAGTTTGAGAAAATTGGAATTCACGTCATTTAAAGTAGGCGATATTTGATATTCATGAAAACTTGTTCTCAAAGCAAATATTTCGCGTCTGTTTTGATCTAATACAATCTAATGATAAAATGTTATTAGAGTGATTGATGAACCCCCTGCATATTACAGTTTAAGCGATATTTAAATTGCTCTCTTCGGAAAATATTACTCTATAAAAATATCTATTGCTTCAGATTTTATTTCATTGCGAAGCCTGCCAGTTCTGTATTTCTGCAAAAGTATTTCACTATATTTTTAATACTTCAATAAATACAACAGCCACTTACTGCAAATAATAATTCTTGTACTTTAAATATTCCCACAAATAGACTCGTTGGTACAAGATATTCCTGTTTACATTTATCTAAAAAAAAACTTGACATCCACAAGTGAAGTTTGTTTTTTTGTGTCAAATCTTGTGCCATGAAAAGAAATGAAATGTGTTTGTTAACCCTTAAACTGGTAACGTGAGTGAATGTAACATGATTGGTAACGTGGGGTGTCTCAGCACCCCCAATTTTTTTGTGGTTTTTTATTACTAATAGCTCGTTTTTTATGTTAGTTCTTCATTAGATCAGTTAGGTTGATCAATAAAAAGACTGTAGTTTTGTATTTAAAAAATTATATTTCATTAAACAAATTTTTATACTAATTTTACAAAAACTTGGATTTTTTAGTAAGTTTTAGTATATACAAGCAATAAACGCCCATGAAAGTGTAAACTACCATATACGAAACATGTGGTTTTCTTAAATTACATATTTATTCAATAGTAAAAATATAAAAAAAATACTAAAGTACTTGATATAATTACTAAGTTCAGTCCATATTTAGTCCAAATTTTACATTAAAATTTAACTGTCGGATTCTTTTGTAAAGTTATCCGGAGGTTCAAAGGCAGGGCTCACAGATGGTTTTCATGTGTGTATTACACATAGGCTTATTACATTTGTAGCATGTTGTCTTAACCTTCATATCCTTCATCCTGGGACAAACTGAGCACCTTACCTTTCGACCAGGAACGGGAGCAGCAGGTGGAGGTACATCATCAAGCTTAGCTCTCTTTGCTGCTCTCTTCCGTATAGCTTTAGGCAAGCGGCTTGTTGTAGCTCTTAACGTCACTTGGTCGTCCACAAAACTTAATCCTAGCTCTTCTAGGAAGCTTTTATACGACTCAGCTTTATTTTGAGGTACGTTGCTATTGAATAACACCAAACTATTTACACCTGCTAGGTCTAAAATTCTAAAAAAAAAGCACTAAAGGCCAGCGGTTAGTTTTTCTTGTTGTAGAGTATGTCGTACATAGTTTATCAACAACGTCTACTCCACTTTTTGTCATGTTATAGAAGGTTATTATATTGGGCTTGTTGTCGTCTCCAGTACTTTCATCGATTGAGTCATCTTCCAAGTGCATGGTTGAAAGAAGCACAACGACCTTATTTCTTTTTGGTACGTATGAAACGATTGTTTTATCTTTCTGATATGCAAAAATTGAAGACTTCAAAGGTCTATTTTTACTAATAAGTTCTGGAGGTAACTCCTTTTTGTTTTTTTTTTAAAGTCCCTACTAATGTTACATTTTGTGTTAACAATAAATCTGCCAAGGGAACACTGGTGAACCAATTGTCGGTAGTTAGGTTTCTTCCTGTTCCATGAATGGGTTGAGACAAACGCATTGATACACCAACTGTAACTGTTCGATACCTGAAATGGTCCATTGGGTTGTTTCGGCACATAAACCTCAGAGTTCAGAACGTACCATGTTCTAGCATCTACCAATGAGTACACCTTTAAGCCATATTTGGCCGGTTTGCTAGGAATATAAGTACGAAATGAACAGCCTCCTCGAAAACCGAACTAGCTGCTCATCCAGAGTACAGTATTCAGAAACACTGTAATATTTCTTACAGTTATTATTGAACATTTCAAAAATTTCTCGGAATGCACTTAGCTTGTCCTCTTGCTTTCTAGCAGGCCGAGTGTTTATGTCATCAAACCTGATGTATCTCAGTAAAAATCTAAATCTCTTCAAATTCATAGTGGTTTGAAAAATATCAATCCCTAATCTGTCAACATTCCAAAGACCGTCAAGATTTTGATGACCAGATTTGACTAATCCACTGAGAATTAGTAGCCCAATAAATGCCTTAATTTCTGTAACGTTGGTTTTATAAGTACTTCTGTCGCTTTTATTTTTTTCTGAGTCTTTTTCAATTTTTATGTTAGTGTACACTACTATTTTTTCAATGATATCGTCATTTATAAATAATGAGAAACACTCCTTAGGAGGTTTTACTGTTTTTACCTGCAGCCCGCACTCCTGGTAAATGTGTCACAATGTTTTTTGCTGCCGTGTCCTCACATTTCTGGGCAACGCATGTTTCCTCCACTTAGTAAGATTATCCTTGCCAGTGTATGTTGGGTCGTCGTTGGTAACAACCACCGGTTCTTCATCTCCAGATTGCTCAGATTCTGAAAGATGGTCAGAAAGTTCAACCTCATCCTCTTCAGAATCTTCATTTGTTGAAGAAGCAGCTGACTCACTCGCATCTTCAACCTCCTGAAGGAGCCTTTGTATTCTTTGGCATTCTTCTTGATCCATACTGCAACATAAATCAGAAGCTATAAATATAAATACTATTTATGTAGGATTAGATTAAGTTAAACAGATTGTAAAGGTTAGGTTCGTTATCATGCAAAATTAACAGTAAATTTAATTCATATATTTTAACTATTATGCACAGGATTTACACTTACTTCAATAAAAAATAGAATAATCCGTCCAGCAAAAAGTTGGAACACAATTAGTAACGTGGGGTGTTAGCGACACCCCAAACACTTTTTGAGGTTATGACGGACAAACACGTGCAGCGAACTTAGTGGCTCAACCTGAATATCGGATGTCTGCAAGGTCACAGGAAGGTACTTGGAGCGTCCCGACTGCTGCCAACCTAGGAAAAAAAATATTCCCACATTTAGAGTAGTGGGGTGTTTTGTACACCCCACGTTACCAGTTAAGGGTTAAACTAAACTATCTTAGTATAATTTATTAAATAGATATATTTCAGTTATCGAAGTCTATCACATTGTCAAAAATAAGTGATCAATAGGTAGTGTGAAAGTGGTAGTGGTGGAGAGAGCGCTGTAGAAGGGGTTGATATATTGGAGGGTTAAAGGCATTGTGGGTAATCTGTCTCCATGGCAAAGTGCTCAGCATACGTTCATCTCAGCCTTGTCATGAATAAACCAAACTCTGCGATACTTCAAGCCATTACTGTTATATCTTCGGATATAATTTCCAATGTCCCTTTTAAGAGTCATTTTGGTGAACTAATAAATAGAACAATAATAAATGGAAATAATCAAGATTTTACATTTTAAGATACAGATTCATGGTTAGTCATCTAACTATTATGATGAAAATGACCTAATATTACTGAATTTGAACTGCAGTGTATTAAGTAATCTACCTAGTATACTTAGTCCATTCAAGTACACTCGAATTTTGACCGGATAACCATCGATTCTGTGATGTTGACTTCACAGCTTGTGACAAATGTCTTTGAAGCACGGTCTTGATCGGGTCGAGCGCTTGATGAGTGTATTGATGACTATTTCGCAAGTTGGTATTGTTTCACTGAACAAGTCCTTGCATCACAGTAGCTTCTGTTTCTCTAGGTACATACCCTTCATACAGTTTCAAGTTTAATAAATAAATTTAAATTTATAATTATACCGCACGAGAAGTTTTAAGTTTTAAAGGCTGTTGCTAGCTTGGACATAAAGGTTTGCCGACCCAGCCCGCCTTCACGGGAGAGGATAATACAGAGCTTGCCTCCCCTTACTCGAAGGTGACATGATTGAGATGTAGTGCCAACTTTCGATACTCATGGCTCTCGATAGGAGATGTCCCTATCTACAAGCTTACACATCCTGAATATTCCTAACTCCGAAAAAAATGATAATTCCTGGTGACATCTCCATCATATAAGAATCTTCACGTATCTGTAGGGAAGTCACCGTGCTTCCTGGCGTCCATATAAGAACTCACGACGGTTCTATGGCGCGGGAATTAAATTTAGTATAATTAATGGTTCTTAATAGTAAACACAGACTATCTAAACGTTTAAGGTATACCATGAACTATATGCGATGAAGTGAAAGAGTTCACGGGTTAGTTAACAGCTAATTGTCCTTTGTTATACTTTGAAAATAAAATTTTGTAGCGTATAACGATGGCAAATATCCCAAACCCTATTTGATAATTGTTATAAGAAAAAGAGAACAATGAATTCGTAACAGATATTAAGGACCATAAAATAAAAAAAACTATATTTAAGTTATATGCTTGTAGGAGATGACACTAATTAAAAGTTTGTTTATTAATTTATTTTGCTAAAATAAGTCAAATATACAACGTTTACTAGAACTGTAGCATTACTGACAATATTTCTCTATGCTTATACGGTCTGTAAATGTGAATATGAGCGACTGCAAATTTATACTCTCAAACTATGTATACTATTTTTAACCTTACTTGACAAGATTTTCATAACAAATGCACCCCGAATGCAAAACAGCAATCAACAGCGTTGTTAAAGAAATATGAATTTTGAAATACGTGCTCCACTTTGAGAAGCGTATATAAGTGATGAATAAAGCAAATCTTGGTAATGAAGCTTCGATAATCTTATCAAACTCGTGATTGAAATATTGAAATACAAATCAGGACATTGGATCCAGCAGGTGAAATAAACTTCATCCACTCAGTAGCAGGTGGGATTTTTGACAGACTTTAACATAATTATCCAAATTATTACTAAACAGAGACCGCTTACTAAAACAGTTTTTTGTTTTGTTATTGAATAAACTAATAAATACCTCATAGTGAATACAGTTTTGGCTTAGTTTGATTATTTTAAATTTTATAGCAAAGAATTGAATACAGTTGATTAAACGAGTAATTTAAAACTTTTAGTAAACTAAATTTATTTATACTATTTGCTAGATTTATTAATGATTAACGGTTTTCAGAGTACCT
>NW_025780467.1:0-31624 GCF_021130785.1 Homalodisca vitripennis | reverse complement strand
TATAATTTTTTAATTTTTTATTATTAATTTGAAAAATAAAAAATAAATATAACGTGGAATTATTGTAAGTAGGTGCTTAACGACAAATAAAATACTATTTAACCTCTAATAAATTGCATCAGAAAGGTTGAGCTTTAAGATCGCTGTTTTTGGTCTCAGAGATGAAATATTTGTTTTTAAAAGGACATTTTCGATTATACGCATTTGTGTTTAGTCGCTGCTAAATTCAATGTCACTCATTTCCTACTTACATTTTTTTGTTCTTACAGCACTACGCTTTAATTAAAAAATGAGTCCATAGCCATTTCTGGAGCTTTGAAGTACGTTTTTGAATTGCGGCCGTAAATGATGTAGATGGGTGTTATACGAGTACGAGGTATGGGTTCGCCAGTTCACATGTCGCGGTAACAGCCTTCGCCGAAGTTGCATACAAAATTGCAAGAAACAGATCGTTTTGTTCTTCATATGTCTTGCGGAGTGTTCTTGAGACGGACGGACAGGCAGGAAATATTTACAGCCTGCCTGTGATAGGATTCAATGACGATGAGCCAAATCCCATGGAGGAGTATGCACAAATACCGAACTCATCCTGTCTATAGTGAAATAAAGTTTCATGATAATTAAAAAGTCTACAAATAACATTGTTCTCCAGATATCCTGCCGACAGTTTAGCTATGCAGCCCCAATTCTCATCAAGGATCAACATCACTAAACTCAACATTTTCTGTGTAAAATGAAGTTTAATGCAAAATTTCAAGTCCATACCTCAAATTTTTTTTAGAGATTTCCCTCGGTAAATATATAAACAGACAGGTAAGCGGACAGAACAGCAGTTTGGCAAAATCCTTAGTGATAGCAAAATATTGAACTGAACCTTAAAAAATGTCAAAGTCAAAAGAATGTATATTATTTTACCAGGAGAAGTTAGGGCTGAGAAGCCCTCTCCAGGTTGATAACCTGGGATCAACGGCTTAAAGGTGACTTACGAACCACCACCGACGGCCGGGCAGGCGGGCTGCTGCTTAAAAAGGGTCGCTCTGCGGTCACCCATCCGAGCAGTAGCCACGGCCGACGTTTCTTGATTTGATCTCGCGATAATGATGATGATGATTTTGACTACGCCGTTGGCCGACGGGACGAAAGTCTTACCCACCAATCCATGTAACTTCATCACGTGTGCTGATGTGTCGAATTATATCCTCTATTGAATGTGAACAAGAAATATACAATAGCCTGTGGTTACGTGCATCAACTGTACATGTAACTTCATCACGTGTGTGCTGATGTCGAATTATATCCTCTATTGAATGTGAACAAGAAATATACAATAGCCTGTGATTACGTGCATCAACTGTACATGTAACTTCATCACGTGTGCTGCTATGTCGAATTATATCCTCTATTGAATGTGAACAAGAAATATACAATAGCCTGTGATTACGTGCATCAACTGTACATGTAACTTCATCACGTGTGCTGATGTCGAATTATATCCTCTATTGAATGTGAACAAGAAAATATACAATAGCCTGTGATTACGTGCATCAACTGTACATGTAACTTCATCACGTGTGCTGATGTCGAATTATATCCTCTATTGAATGTGAACAAGAAATATACAATAGCCTGTGATTACGTGCAATCAACTGTACATGTAACTTTCATCACGTGTGCTGATGTCGAATTATATCCTCTATTGAATGTGAACAAGAAATATACAATAGCCTGTGATTACGTGCATCAACTGTACATGTAACTTCATCACGTGTGCTGATGTCGAATTATATCCTCTATTGAATGTGAACAAGAAATATACAATAGCCTGTGATTACGTGCATCAACTGTACATGTAACTTCATCACGTGTTGCTGATGTCGAATTATATCCTCTATTGAATGTGAACAAGAAATATACAATAGCCTGTGATTACGTGCATCAACTGTACATGTAACTTCATCACGTGTGCTGATGTCGAATTATATCCTCTATTGAATGTGAACAAGAAATATACAATAGCCTGTGATTACGTGCATCAACTGTACATGTAACTTCATCACGTGTGCTGATGTCGAATTATATCCTCTATTGAATGTGAACAAGAAATATACAATAGCCTGTGATTACGTGCATCAACTGTACATGTAACTTCATCACGTGTGCTGATGTCGAATTATATCCTCTATTGAATGTGAACAAGAAATATACAATAGCCTGTGATTACGTGCATCAACTGTACATGTAACTTCATCACGTGTGCTGATGTCGAATTATATCCTCTATTGAATGTGAAACAAGAAATATACAATAGCCTGTGGTTACGTGCATCAACTGTACATGTAACTTCATCACGTGTGCTGATGTCGAATTATATCCTCTATTGAATGTGAACAAGAAATATACAATAGCCTGTGATTACGTGCATCAACTGTACATGTAACTTCATCACGTGTGCTGATGTCGAATTATATCCTCTATTGAATGTGAACAAGAAATATACAATAGCCTGTGGTTACGTGCATCAACTGTACATGTAACTTCATCACGTGTGCTGATGTCGAATTATATCCTCTATTGAATGTGAACAAGAAATATACAATAGCCTGTGATTACGTGCATCAACTGTACATGTAACTTCATCACGTGTGCTGATGTCGAATTATATCCTCTATTGAATGTGAACAAGAAATATACAATAGCCTGTGATTACGTGCATCAACTGTACATGTAACTTCATCACGTGTGCTGATGTCGAATTATATCCTCTATTGAATGTGAACAAGAAATATACAATAGCCTGTGATTACGTGCATCAACTGTACATGTAACTTCATCACGTGTGCTGATGTCGAATTATATATCCTCTATTGAATGTGAACAAGAAATATACAATAGCCTGTGGTTACGTGCATCAACTGTACATGTAACTTCATCACGTGTGCTGATGTCGAATTATATCCTCTATTGAATGTGAACAAGAAATATACAATAGCCTGTGATTACGTGCATCAACTGTACATGTAACTTCATCACGTGTGCTGCTATGTCGAATTATATCCTCTATTGAATGTGAACAAGAAATATTACAATAGCCTGTGGTTACGTGCATCAACTGTACATGTAACTTCATCACGTGTGCTGATGTGTCGAATTATATCCTCTATTGAATGTGAACAAGAAATATACAATAGCCTGTGGTTACGTGCATCAACTGTACATGTAACTTCATCACGTGTGCTGCTATGTCGAATTATATCCTCTATTGAATGTGAACAAGAAATATACAATAGCCTGTGGTTACGTGCATCAACTGTACATGTAACTTCATCACGTGTGCTGATGTCGAATTATATCCTCTATTGAATGTGAACAAGAAATATACAATAGCCTGTGATTACGTGCATCAACTGTACATGTAACTTCATCACGTGTGCTGATGTGTCGAATTATATCCTCTATTGAATGTGAACAAGAAATATACAATAGCCTGTGATTACGTGCATCAACTGTACATGTAACTTCATCACGTGTGCTGATGTCGAATTATATCCTCTATTGAATGTGAACAAGAAATATACAATAGCCTGTGATTACGTGCATCAACTGTACATGTAACTTCATCACGTGTGCTGATGTCGAATTATATCCTCTATTGAATGTGAACAAGAAATATACAATAGCCTGTGATTACGTGCATCAACTGTACTTGTAACTTCATCACGTGTGCTGCTATGTCGAATTATATCCTCTATTGAATGTGAACAAGAAATATACAATAGCCTGTGGTTACGTGCATCAACTGTACATGTAACTTCATCACGTGTGCTGATGTCGAATTATATCCTCTATTGAATGTGAACAAGAAATATACAATAGCCTGTGGTTACGTGCATCAACTGTACATGTAACTTCATCACGTGTGCTGCTATGTCGAATTATATCCTCTATTGAATGTGAACAAGAAATATACAATAGCCTGTGGTTACGTGCATCAACTGTACATGTAACTTCATCACGTGTGCTGCTATGTCGAATAATTATATCCTCTATCAACTGTACATGTGGCGAATTAGTGAAATTAAAACTGACATCAAGAATTGTGCATTAGATGTGGATAACAGAGTATGTCCACAAAGTAATGACACACTATTCAAAAACTGTATTTACAAAAAGTATGCACAGTGCAAGAATGAGATTAACGTAGGATTAAAGAGTACTTTAAACAGTTTTACGTCAGTGTATCTGAGCTCGACATGAGCACCGCGAATCGCCCTGCAGACTTCCAAGCGAACTTTGATCTGCTCCCATACTTTGATCAGGATTTTCCGGGGGTAACTAACAACCACAGCTCGGATTCGATCAATATTTTCAATTTGATCACTACAAAACTTAACTTTTGACACAACTCCATAAATATAGATCCACAGGGACAAGGTCAAGGGAGTATGATGGCAAGCCCCCCTCTGGCCCCCTCGGCCTATCTTGTTTAGAAACTCACGAAAAATTTTGCTTTATTAGAGAGAAGCTCCATCGTATTGAAAACCCCTTTTTCATTTTTCATGTATGGAAGAGCACGGTGACCTAGCGTATTAAAATAGATTAATCTGTTATTAGAGTTCTCAGCAAACATATGGACCAGTACAGTTCGAGGACTTTAGCTGTGCGCGTGACCTTGAGTGTGTGGTGATGGTGGCGGGGGGCGGTAGCATTATGCGCTGCGTCCCGAAAACATTTTCTGTGACTCATGGGTAAAACCCTCCTTTCAGGAATCGTATTGGCCCAAATAACTCATCACACTCGCTTAAAAATTCAGTCTGTTTTGTAAAAGTGCTGATTTTGGTCGAATTAAATAATAAGAAAAAATCCAAATAATAGCAATAATAGGAACTTATCCTTGTTTTTTTCAGTTATTATAGTGTTTGTTTAACGTGTTTTTGAAAATAACGTATTTGTCAATTTTATCTGCAAATCAAAATCGTGAGTTTAAAGCCGTTAAAGAGATTGTTGCGCCTTCATCTCAGCGGCTAGCACGTAAACGCAACCCGCCACACAGATAGCGTTTATTTGTTGAGAGGGTAGTATCTGGGCCCTACGAGCACAGCTAAATTCCTCCAACTGTAAACTAGTTCTCGGGAAAGCGCATACTGACTAGATGATAACAATTATTGATAACTACATTTTATTAACACAAAACTTTACAAACAGCTGTTTTAATTTACATCTGTTTCATGCACATTCACGTGATCAATAATAGAGTAGTTATAAACAATTAAACACGTAACATGACTTTGTGGACACACTGTAATTTACATCACATGCATATACTTATTTTTTAAATTCTTTTTACTACAGGTACTTAGTTTTATTAGGTATTGTTACACAGTATTATGATTTACGTTAGTAACTACGTATAAACTGTATACACTGACTACACAATAACGGCTATTTCTACTCTGCATGTGGTTCTAGAGTGTCAAGATAACGTCGTCACATTAGAGTACTTAGTTTATTAGGTATTGTTACACAGTATTATGATTTACATTAGTAACTACGTATAAACTGTATACACTGACTACACAATAACGGCTATTTCTACTCTGCATGTGGTTCTAGAGTGTCAAGATAAAGTCGTCACATTATAGTACTTAGTTAAACTACGTATAAAACTGTATACACTGACTACACAATAACGGGCTATTTCTACTCTGCATGTGGTTCTAGAGTGTCAAGATAAAGTCGTCACATTATAGTACTTGGCGTATAAACTGTATACACTGACTACACAATAACGGCTATTTCTACTCTGCATGTGGTTCTAGAGTGTCAAGATAAAGTCGTCACATTAGAGTACTTAGTTTATTAGGTATTGTTACACTATTATGAATTTACGTTAGTAACTACGTATAAACTGTATACACTGACTACACAATAACGGCTATTTCTACTCTGCATGTGGTTCTAGAGTGTCAAGATAATAGTCGTCACATTTATAGTACTTAGTTTATTAGGTATTGTTACACAGTATTATGATTTACGTTAGTAACTACGTATAAACTGTATACACTGACTACACAATAACGGCTATATTTCTACTCTGCATGTGGTTCTAGAGTGTCAAGATAAAGTCGTCACATTATAGTACTTAGTTTATTAGGTATTGTTACACAGTATTATGATTTACGTTAGTAACTATTTCTACTCTGCATGTGGTTCTAGAGTGTCAAGATAAAGTCGTCACATTAGAGTACTTAGTTTATTAGGTATTGTTACACAGTATTATGATTTACGTTAGTAACTACGTATAAACTGTATACACTGACTACACAATAACGGCTATTTCTACTCTGCATGTGGTTCTAGAGTGTCAAGATAACGTCGTCACATTATAGTACTTAGTTTATTAGGTATTGTTACACAGTATTATGATTTACGTTAGTAACCTACGTATAAACTGTATACACTGACTACACAATAACGGCTATTTCTACTCTGCATGTGGTTCTAGAGTGTCAAGATAACGTCGTCACATTATAGTACTTAGTTTTATTAGGTATTGTTACACAGTATTATGATTTACGTTAGTAACTACGTATAAACTGTATACACTGACTACACAATAACGGCTATTTCTACTCTGCATGTGGTTCTAGAGTGTCAAGATAACGTCGTCACATTAGAGTACTTAGTTTATTAGGTATTGTTACACAGTATTCTGATTTTACGTTAGTAACTACGTATAAACTGTATACACTGACTACACAATAAACGGCTATTTCTACTCTGCATGTGGTTCTAGAGTGTCAAGATAAAGTTCGTCACATTAGAGTACTTAGTTTATTAGGTATTGTTACACAGTATTATGATTTACGTTAGTAACTTACGTATAAACTGTATACACTGACTACACAATAACGGCTATTTCTACTCTGCATGTGGTTTCTAGAGTGTCAAGATAAAGTCGTCACATTAGAGTACTTAGTTTATTAGGTATTGTTACACAGTATTATGATTTACGTTAGTAACTACGTATAAACTGTATAACACTGACTACACAATAACGGCTATTTTACTCTGCATGTGGTTCTAGAGTGTCAAGATAACGTCGTCACATTATAGTACTTAGTTTATTAGGTATTGTTACACAGTATTCTGATTTACGTTAGTAACTACGTATAAACTGTATACACTGACTACACAATAACGGCTATTTCTACTCTGCATGTGGTTCTAGAGTGTCAAGATAACGTCGTCACATTAGAGTACTTAGTTTATTAGGTATTGTTACACAGTATTATGATTTACGTTAGTAACTACGTATAAACTGTATACACTGACTACACAATAACGGCTATTTACTTAGTTTATTAGGTATTGTTACACAGTATTCTGATTTACGTTAGTAACTACGTATAAACTGTATACACTGACTACACAATAACGGCTAACTCTGCATGTGGTTCTAGAGTGTCAAGATAAAGTCGTCCACATTATAGTACTTAGTTTATTAGGTATTGTTACACAGTATTCTGATTTACGTTAGTAACTACGTATACTACTCTGCATGTGGTTCTAGAGGTGTCAAGATAAAGTCGTCACATTAGAGTACTTAGTTTATTAGGTATTGTTACACAGTATTCTGATTTACGTTAGTAACTACGTATAAACTGTATACACTGACTACACAATAACGGCTATTTCTACTCTGCATGTGGTTCTAGAGTGTCAAGATAAAGTCGTCACATTAGAGTACTTAGTTTATTAGGTATTGTTACACAGTATTATGATTTACGTTAGTAAACTACGTATAAACTGTATACACTGACTACACAATAACGGCTATTTCTACTCTGCATGTGGTTCTAGAGTGTCAAGATAACGTCGTCACATTATAGTACTTAGTTTATTAGGTATTGTTACACAGTATTATGATTTACGTTAGTAACTACGTATAAACTGTATACACTGACTACACAATAACGGCTATTTCTACTCTGCATGTGGTTCTAGAGTGTCAAGATAAAGTCGTCACATTATAGTACTTAGTTTATTAGGTATTGTTACACAGTATTATGATTTACGTATTTACGTTAGTACACAATAACGTATTTCTAATGTGGTTCTAGAGTGTCAAGATAAAGTCGTCACGTATTAGTAACTACGTATAAACTGTATACACTGACTTAACGGCTATTTCTACTCTGCATGTGGTTCTAGAGTGTCAAGATAACGTCGTCACATTATAGTACTTAGTTTATAGGTATTGTTCACAGTATTATGAACTACGTTAGTACGTATAAACTGTATACACTACACAATAACGGCTATTTCTACTCTGCATGTGGTTCTAGAGTGTCAAGATAACGTCACATTATAGTACTTAGTTTATTAGGTATTGTTACAACAGTATTATGAATTTACGTTAGTTAACTACGTATAAACTGTATACACTGACTACACAATAACGGCTATTTCTACTCTGCATGTGGTTCTAGAGTGTCAAGATAACGTCGTCCACATTAGAGTACTTAGTTTATTAGGTATTGTTACACAGTATTCTGATTTACGTTATAACTACGTATAAAACTGTATACACTGACTACACAATAACGGCTATTTTCTACTCTGCATGTGGTTCTAGAGTGTCAAGATAAAGTCGTTCACATTAGAGTACTTAGTTTATTAGGTATTGTTTACACAGTATTATGATTTACGTTAGTAACTACGTATAAACTGTATACACTGACTACACAATAACGGCTATTTCTACTCTGCATGTGGTTTCTAGAGTGTCAAGATAAAGTCGTCACATTAGAGTACTTAGTTTATTAGGTATTGTTACACAGTATTATGATTTACGTTAGTAACTACGTATAAACTGTATACACTGACTACACAATAACGGCTATTTCTACTCTGCATGTGGTTCTAGAGTGTCAAGATAAAGTCGTCACATTATAGTACTTAGTTTATTAGGTATTGTTACACAGTATTATGATTTTACGTTAGTAACTACGTATAAACTGTATACACTGACTACACAATAACGGCTATTTCTACTCTGCATGTGGTTCTAGAGTGTCAAGATAACGTCGTCACATTATAGTACTTAGTTTATTAGGTATTGTTACACAGTATTATGATTTACGTTAGTAACTACGTATAAACTGTATACACTGACTACACAATAACGGCTATTTCTACTCTGCATGTGGTTCTAGAGTGTCAAGATAACGTCGTCACATTATAGTACTTAGTTTATTAGGTATTGTTACACAGTATTATGATTTACGTTAGTAAACTACGTATAAACTGTATACACTGACTACACAATAACGGCTATTTCTACTCTGCATGTGGTTCTAGAGTGTCAAGATAACGTCGTCACATTATAGTACTTAGTTTATTAGGTATTGTTACACAGTATTCTGATTTACGTTAGTAACTACGTATAAACTGTATACACTGACTACACAATAACGGCTATTTCTACTCTGCATGTGGTTCTAGAGTGTCAAGATAACGTCGTCACATTATAGTACTTGGGTCCCCGGGTTTCTGTCACTTTTTCATACGAAAACAAAATAAATATTGCTAAAGAGACGAGCATTTATGCAGCAAATCTTGCGCAGTTTTTTAGTTTTACATTTAATTGGCTGTAAATGTTCGAAGTTTAACAAAATTCTATAGTGCCTTAAAAATAGTTATTATAACTTAAAAAGGGGAACTTTAAGAACAAAACTGAGATATTGGTATGAAAATATGTAATATATTAGAACCGATTGGGTTAGTTACGAGCCGGACAGCTAAATCCGCATTCACGTACAACTTATGAGCGAACGGGAATTTATAAAACCTTATTTACTCAATATACTTCTTGTCAATAGCGGCTTTTTTGGAATTGGTTGTAGCATACTTTTCTTCATTACGATTGAAAGAGTTTGACGATAACAATAATTATTAATCCTGTCTCTTACTCGAGACTGATGTGCCTGCAGATATTGTGGAGCCTACAGAAATTGTGGTGCCTGCATATATTGTGGAGGCTGCAGATATTGTGGAGCCTACAGATATTGTGGTGTCTGCAGATATTGTGGAGCCTACAGATATCGTGTAGCCTACAGATATTGTGGAGCCTACAGATATTGTGGTGCCTGCAGATATTGTGGAGCCTGCAGATATCGTGTAGCCTACAGATATTGTGGAGCCTACAGATATTGTGGAGCCTACAGATATCGTGTAGCCCTACAGATATTGTGGAGCCTACAAATATTGTGGAGCCTACAGATATTGTGGTGCCTGCAGATATTGTGAGGTGTCCCTCCACGCACAAGTGTTTGCCGAGAGGCTGCGAGTACCTTGCAGTTGTATAGGTTTAATAACAGCATCCAAACCGTTATCTCTACATTATTAGAGCTCTAGACTTTTTACTGCACAAAATACCTTTCATATATCTCATTTAATATAGTGAGATAAATATAGAACACAAAAAATATGAAAGCTGAATAGGTTCACTTTAAAAAATTCTCAAAAGGATATCAGATTAAACACTTTTTGTTTACAAACAAAGTTTGTTTCTGAAGATGGAAGGATTGTGAAAGGAATTAAGATTTTTCCGGAGATTTGCCATCATTCAGTGAGTAACATAATAAAATAAGTAACACTGCGTTTCGAGATTTGCAGCTTGATCTCTTCTTCAGGTAAATAACTAACCTGATACATAATTACAAACTATTTTAAAATAAACAAATCATACCATAGCAGTGTGAAACGCGTAAGTCAGGAATCACAACCACCATGTTGTGTGTCAACTTTACTAACTCTAAAACGTCCACTTAATAAAATACTAAACACAAAACTAATTAGTAAAACTAAAACTACAGAATACAGGTCACAATAGGTCTGCAGTCGTCGACCATCCACCTACGACTGACCCAGTGGATTTGGCCATTGTGTAATCTACCAATGTAATAGATTAATCATTGCATTACAAATTATTCTCTCTCGAATGTTGAAGATATGTGATTCCAACCTGCGTTACTCGTGAGTGTTTTTTGTTTGTTTCTTAACTTAAAAATAATCTGGCAACATTTGCCTTAGTAACTTTGGAGCCCTTATGTCTACGACCTATTGTATCACATTGAAGTGACCTGTCTTAACTAAATGTGTATTACAAATTTAACTTGTTAACTGACTCCCTCTGTGTTTTTTCCCAAAAGGACCTCCAATTTCAATTGTTATACTTTACATTTGTATTTATATCCAATTTATTCCAAAAATTGAACACGTCAACAGTTCTTTGCACATAGTATACTGACTGTTTCCGCTGAAATACTCAAGTCTGTGAGCCTTCTCTCACTAAGCGTGAGCTCCTGTCCAGACTATCGACAGTTTAGATGTAAAGATTAACTGACCCGCCTCGCAGGCCCCAGTGTTCGAGCTCGGAAGGTTTCTCGCAATTACGACATTAGAGCCGGGCTAGTTCCACTGATGAGATCCCGTTAGAGAACTGCTGTCCAGCCCCGAGTAAAGTCTGTCTTCGGTGGTTTCTGGTGATAAGAAAGTCCTCGAACACTCTCACGGTCTGCCACTACAAGCTGGAACATGCTCGGCTCTGGATATCCCGATCTTTCGTTGACAGGGATTTTAGTCAAAGAGTGTGCTAGTAAAAACATAACTATTTCGAAGGCTAATCGGATAAAAACCACTAACAAAAATTGATATGGAATAAAACGTTATTCTTACTGCCAGATTAGATGTAAAATAAGTAGACTATGTATTTCATAATAGAATGACACAGGTATATTACACAATATGATTGAATATAGTTAATCTTACTGCCAGATTAGATGTAAAAATAAGTAGACTATGTATTTCATAATAGAATGACACAGGTATATTACACAATATGATTGAATATAGTTAATTCTTACTGCCAGATTAGATGTAAAAATAAGTAGACTATGTATTTCATAATAGAATGACACAGGTATATTACACAATATGATTGAATATAGTTAATCTTACTGCCAGATTAGATGTAAAATAAGTAGACTGTGTATTTCATAATAGAATGACACAGGTATATTACACAATATGATTGAATATAGTTAATCTTACTGCCAGATTAGATGTAAAATAAGTAGACTGTGTATTTCATAATAGAATGACACAGGTATATTACACAATATGATTGAATATAGTTAATCTTACTGCCAGATAAGATGTAAAAATAAGTAGACTATGTATTTCATAATAGAATGACACAGGTATATTACACAATATGATTGAATATAGTTAATCTTACTGCCAGATTAGATGTAAAATAAGTAGACTATGTATTTCATAATAGAATGACACAGGTATATTACACAATATGATTGAATATAGTTAATCTTACTGCCAGATTAGATGTAAAATAAGTAGACTATGTATTTCATAATAGAATGACACAGGTATATTACACAATATGATTGAATATAGTTAATCTTACTGCCAGATAAGATGTAAAATAAGTAGACTATGTATTTCATAATAGAATGACACAGGTATATTACACAATATGATTGAATATAGTTAATCTTACTGCCAGATTAGATGTAAAATAAGTAGACTATGTATTTCATAATAGAATGACACAGGTATATTACACAATATGATTGAATATAGTTAATCTTACTGCCAGATTAGATGTAAAATAAGTAGACTATGTATTTCATAATAGAATGACACAGGTATATTACACAATATGATTGAATATAGTTAATCTTACTGCCAGATTAGATGTAAAATAAGTAGACTATGTATTTCATAATAGAATGACACAGGTATATTACACAATATGATTGAATATAGTTAATCTTACTGCCAGATAAGATGTAAAATAAGTAGACTATGTATTTTCATAATAGAATGACACAGGTATATTACACAATATGATTGAATATAGTTAATCTTACTGCCAGATTAGATGTAAAATAAGTAGACTATGTATTTCATAATAGAATGACACAGGTATATTACACAATATGATTGAATATAGTTAATCTTACTGCCAGATTAGATGTAAAATAAGTAGACTATGTATTTCATAATAGAATGACACAGGTATATTACACAATATGATTGAATATAGTTAATCTTACTGCCAGATTAGATGTAAAATAAGTAGACTATGTATTTCATAATAGAATGACACAGGTATATTACACAATATGATTGAATATAGTTAATCTTACTGCCAGATTAGATGTAAAATAAGTAGACTATGTATTTCATAATAGAATGACACAGGTATATTACACAATATGATTGAATATAGTTAATCTTACTGCCAGATTAGATGTAAAATAAGTAGACTATGTATTTCATAATAGAATGACACAGGTATATTACACAATATGATTGAATATAGTTAATCTTACTGCCAGATTAGATGTAAAATAAGTAGACTATGTATTTCATAATAGAATGACACAGGTATATTACACAATATGATTGAATATAGTTAATCTTACTGCCAGATTAGATGTAAAATAAGTAGACTGTGTATTTCATAATAGAATGACACAGGTATATTACACAATATGATTGAATATAGTTAATCTTACTGCCAGATTAGATGTAAAATAAGTAGACTATGTATTTCATAATAGAATGACACAGGTATATTACACAATATGATTGAATATAGTTAATCTTACTGCCAGATTAGATGTAAAATAAGTAGACTATGTATTTCATAATAGAATGACACAGGTATATTACACAATATGATTGAATATAGTTAATCTTACTGCCAGATAAGATGTAAAATAAGTAGACTGTGTATTTCATAATAGAATGACACAGGTATATTACACAATATGATTGAATATAGTTAATCTTACTGCCAGATAAGATGTAAAATAAGTAGACTGTGTATTTCATAATAGAATGACACAGGTATATTACACAATATGATTGAATATAGTTAATCTTACTGCCAGATTAGATGTAAAATAAGTAGACTATGTATTTCATAATAGAATGACACAGGTATATTACACAATATGATTGAATATAGTTAATCTTACTGCCAGATTAGATGTAAAATAAGTAGACTATGTATTTCATAATAGAATGACACAGGTATATTACACAATATGATTGAATATAGTTAATCTTACTGCCAGATTAGATGTAAAATAAGTAGACTATGTATTTCATAATAGAATGACACAGGTATATTACACAATATGATTGAATATAGTTAATCTTACTGCCAGATTAGATGTAAAATAAGTAGACTGTGTATTTCATAATAGAATGACACAGGTATATTACACAATATGATTGAATATAGTTAATCTTACTGCCAGATTAGATGTAAAATAAGTAGACTATGTATTTCATAATAGAATGACACAGGTATATTACACAATATGATTGAATTATAGTTAATCTTACTGCCAGATAAGATGTAAAATAAGTAGACTATGTATTTCATAATAGAATGACACAGGTATATTACACAATATGATTGAATATAGTTAATCTTACTGCCAGATTAGATGTAAAATAAGTAGACTATGTATTTCATAATAGAATGACACAGGTATATTACACAATATGATTGAATATAGTTAATCTTACTGCCAGATTAGATGTAAAATAAGTAGACTATGTATTTCATAATAGAATGACACAGGTATATTACACAATATGATTGAATATAGTTAATCTTACTGCCAGATTAGATGTAAAATAAGTAGACTATGTATTTCATAATAGAATGACACAGGTATATTACACAATATGATTGAATATAGTTAATCTTACTGCCAGATAAGATGTAAAATAAGTAGACTGTGTATTTCATAATAGAATGACACAGGTATATTACACAATATGATTGAATATAGTTAATCTTACTGCCAGATTAGATGTAAAATAAGTAGACTATGTATTTCATAATAGAATGACACAGGTATATTACACAATATGATTGAATATAGTTAATCTTACTGCCAGATTAGATGTAAAATAAGTAGACTATGTATTTCATAATAGAATGACACAGGTATATTACACAATATGATTGAATATAGTTAATCTTACTGCCAGATTAGATGTAAAATAAGTAGACTATGTATTTCATAATAGAATGACACAGGTATATTACACAATATGATTGAATATAGTTAATCTTACTGCCAGATTAGATGTAAAATAAGTAGACTATGTATTTCATAATAGAATGACACAGGTATATTACACAATATGATTGAATATAGTTAATCTTACTGCCAGATTAGATGTAAAATAAGTAGACTATGTATTTCATAATAGAATGACACAGGTATATTACACAATATGATTGAATATAGTTAATCTTACTGCCAGATTAGATGTAAAATAAGTAGACTATGTATTTCATAATAGAATGACACAGGTATATTACACAATATGATTGAATATAGTTATTCTTACTGCCAGATAAGATGTAAAATAAGTAGACTATGTATTTCATAATAGAATGACACAGGTATATTACACAATATGATTGAATATAGTTAATCTTACTGCCAGATTAGATGTAAAATAAGTAGACTATGTATTTCATAATAGAATGACACAGGTATATTACACAATATGATTGAATATAGTTAATCTTACTGCCAGATTAGATGTAAAATAAGTAGACTGTGTATTTCATAATAGAATGACACAGGTATATTACACAATATGATTGAATATAGTTAATCTTACTGCCAGATTAGATGTAAAATAAGTAGACTGTGTATTTCATAATAGAATGACACAGGTATATTACACAATATGATTGAATATAGTTAATCTTACTGCCAGATAAGATGTAAAATAAGTAGACTGTGTATTTCATAATAGAATGACACAGGTATATTACACAATATGATTGAATATAGTTAATCTTACTGCCAGATTAGATGTAAAATAAGTAGACTGTGTATTTCATAATAGAATGACACAGGTATATTACACAATATGATTGAATATAGTTAATCTTACTGCCAGATTAGATGTAAAATAAGTAGACTATGTATTTCATAATAGAATGACACAGGTATATTACACAATATGATTGAATATAGTTAATCTTACTGCCAGATTAGATGTAAAATAAGTAGACTGTGTATTTCATAATAGAATGACACAGGTATATTACACAATATGATTGAATATAGTTAATCTTACTGCCAGATTAGATGTAAAATAAGTAGACTATGTATTTTCATAATAGAATGACACAGGTATATTACACAATATGATTGAATATAGTTAATCTTACTGCCAGATTAGATGTAAAATAAGTAGACTATGTATTTCATAATAGAATGACACAGGTATATTACACAATATGATTGAATATAGTTAATCTTACTGCCAGATTAGATGTAAAATAAGTAGACTGTGTATTTCATAATAGAATGACACAGGTATATTACACAATATGATTGAATATAGTTAATCCTTTACAACACAAGTGCTCGAAACGTCCTAATAAACTATTCAACACAACGTAGTTGAATGGAGGGGGGGGGTTGACTCAGAGCGAATGTTGATGTTGAGTTCAGCTCCTTTTCCATTTTCTTAGTGCAGCCACTGAAATCTGACGCTGTCACAGACTAGACTCCGGAATCAATGTCAGTCCGAAGATATCCAAAACATGTTCGGCGACGAAGCAGCTGAAAACGAAACTCTACACGTTTTCGACATCAGAGACACCTTGTACACAAATAATGTAATCATGAGAAAGAGGTTATTCCCATTGTCTCATCAGGTGCACAATTGAGTGTACTACAATGTTTTTTAGACACTACCCCAAATCACGGCCGAAGTTCCCACCAACATAAAAACCTCACATTTTAAAAACCTCTGCGCTAAGCGACTTCAATTGTCAACACTGATGAGACAATTCCAGATGTGTCCTTCCTGCAGACAAAACATGAGTGCTTGTCGTCTAGAATCAGAGAGCCAATTAGCACGGTTAAAAGCACACAAACTTGGTCTTTGTTAGATCGGTAGAGACAAGTTTTCCTAAGAACAAACCTGATCGCGAGTCACGCTAGTTTTGGTGGAGTGTTGAAATGGGAGGGTGTGGAAAGGGTTAAAAATTATAAAAACAACTTTTTTCTCAAACCGTATTTTCCTAGCGGGAACACAGTTAAAAACCGACCGTCAGACTCCATTAGTAATGGTGTTATCACCCTCAGACAACCAGGTAAAGGAACCGAGAGTCGCTACTTGTAGGGTCCTCATGTGGTTAGCTAATGCTGATTCAACTCTAATTTAACTTCTTACAGTTGGTTTAAAATGTGTCTAGCTAAGAAAAGTTTATTAAAAACAAATAATATTGCTTTATATTTTTCACTCTTTTTGTATAGTCTCATTCCAATTTCTTTTTTTTAAAGGGAATTTCTCTATCGATTTATCGATTTAAAGAACCCCCAGGTTGTGTGCTAATTGAATGCACATTGGCTCTCAGTTCCTGGAATATTACGCGGAACTTCATATGTGTTCAGGCGTAGTAGGTGGTTGGTCGACGAATGCAGACCTATTGTCACCTGTATTCTGTAGTTCAGTTTTAAATGATTGGTGTTATGTTTTAGACTTTTTATTAAGTGCATGTTTTTAGAGTCAGTGAAGTTGACACACAACATGGTGGTTGTAATTCCCGACTTAGGCGTGTCACAACGCTCTGCTATGATTTGTTCGTTTTAACCTAGTTTTGTACTTATGTGTTAGGTTAGTTATTTACCTGAAGAGGAGATCAGATCGCAGATCTCAAATCGTAGTGTTTACTGATTTTTCACGATGGCAGATGTTCGGAAAATCCTGTTTCATTCATAATCCTTCCATTGTCAAAAACAAACTTCAAACCGAGAAATACTCATACTTGCACAAGAACCACTGCTGATACTACCGCCACAGTTCCTTTATACCCTCCTTATCACCGAAGAGAATACCGTTAAGCCAGCCAACTAGTCTTATAAACCCATTAAATTCTACATGATGCAGATTAAAAATACCATGTAGTCGAATTGTACGCCATCTTCCTTTTCATGTCGAACAAGTTACTCAGTTGTTAAGCCTTCAGTGTATACAGCGTTCCATACTACCACATACGAGTATGTCTATCGCCCCATCTGTCCTCGGTTACTTCTAGTTCATTGCTAACCTCAGACAGCATACACCGTCCTCTCACCTCGCGATCTCTATCATCATCAGAGGGAGGCCATGACCATACCTCACAGTTCTGACACGTGTAGGTATGGTAGGGGTGGGGAGGGGGAAAGCACATCCTACTCACTTCATAGTCATCTCTTACTTCATTGTGTGGGGGGCGGCTATTTTGCTCAGTGTATTTTTGTGTGTGTTGGTAAAATTTGGACGAATCATTCTATGAGCAGTTAAATGGATCAGATCAAACGATATTTCCTTCTATTTGAGGTGTTATATCACTGTTGCCTAGAGGTTCGTATTTATCTAGATGTCTCCTAGAGAGACGTTTGATATAATTTTCGAGATCGAGTGGCATAGAGGAATAAAAATATTCTGACTCTGCCTCAAATAGATAAAAACCATTTTTTCATTTTAATTCGCCTTCCCTTAGTTAGGAGGTTTAACAAACTCTTTATCTTCGTATTCACTACCTCAGCAAAGTTATGTTAGGCTGTTGACATCTTCTATCTATGCTGCAGATTGGTGTTCTATGATTCAAACTTGTCGTGTTTTCATTTTATTGTTCCTTTTAATTGCGTTCATTGTTTTTATGCTTGTTTACACACAGCGTAGCCACGGTGGTAAAAGGTTGTTTTAATATGAATTTTGATTTTAGCTCCAGTTTTCCTCTTAATGCAGCGTCCTGGAATCCGATGCTGTTGTAGACTTGACTCCTGGAATCTCCACCGTGCTTAGATATCGTGTTAGTAACATCGTAGTTCACTCAATTGTGCACCTGATGAGACAATGATAATACCTCTTCACCTGGATTACACTTTATTTTATATTTGGCAAACCCTTTTTGTCTGATGTCGACAAGATGTAAATTGTTAGATAAATCCCCATAACCAACGATTCCAGCTGACGATATGCAAAGCTATAATCAGCATCTGTTGTGTAACAAAAGCAACTAGGACAAAATAACTTGGCGTATATTTTAAACTCCTGAAACCAACGACGATTCCAGCTGACGATATGCAAAGCTATAATCAGCATATGTTGTGTAACAAAAGCAACTAGGACAAAATAACTTGCGTATATGTTTAACTCCTGGAAACCAAACGACAATTCCACTGACGATATGCAAATCTATAATCAGCATCTGTTGTTGTAACAAAAGCAACTAGGACAAAATAACTTGCGTATATGTTAAACTCCTGGAACCAACGACGATTCCAGCTGACGATATGCAAAGCTATAATCAGCATCTGTTGTGTAAACAAAAGCAACTAGGACAAAATAACTTGCGTATATGTTAACTCCTGGAACCAACGGACGATTTTCAGTTGACGATATGCAAAGCTATAATCAGCATCTGTTGTGTAACAAAAAGCAACTAGGACAAAATAACTTTGCGTATATGTTAACTCCTGGAACCAACGACGATTCCAGCTGACGATATGCAAAGCTATAATCGGAATCTGTTGTGTAACAAAAGCAACTAGGACAAAAATAACTCGCGTATATGTTAACTCCCTGGAACCAACGACGATTCCAGCTGACGATATGCAAAGCTATAATCAGCATCTGTTGTGTAACAAAAGCAACTAGGACAAAATAACTTGCGGTATAGGTTAACTCCTGGAACCAACGACGATTCCAGCTGACGATATGCAAAGCTATAATCAGCATCTGTTGTGTAACAAAAGCAACTAGGACAAAATAACTTGCGTATATGTTAACTCCTGGAACCAACGACGATTACAGTTGATGATATGCAAAGCTATAATCAGCATCTGTTGTGTAACAAAAGCAACTAGGACAAAATAACTTGCGTATAATGTTAAACTCCTGGAACCAACGACGATTCCAGCTGACGATATGCAAAGCTATAATCAGCATCTGTTGTGTAACAAAAGCAACTAGGACAAAATAACTTGCGTATATGTTAACTCCTGGATCCAACGACGATTCCAGTTGATGATATGCAAAGCTATAATCAGCATCTGTTTGTGTAACAAAAGCAACTAGGACAAAATAACTTGCGTATATGTTAACTCCTGGAACCAACGACGATTCCAGTTGATGATATGCAAAGCTATAATCAGCAATCTATTGTGTAAACAAAAGCAACTAGGACAAAATAACTTGCGTATATGTTAACTCCTGGAACCAACGACGATTCCAGTTGATGATTTGCAAAGCTGTAAATTAATAGTGTAGTTTTTCTAGTCGATTAACATGTAAAATACATTACGATATAACATTATTTATGGTTGTTACGTCGCTTGCAGTAAATGTTTACCTAACTTCGCGTTGCGCGCTTGAGTTAGTTAGTAAAACTATGTCCCAGAACTGCAAATTAGTAACCGCAGACGTCGAGACGTTAAGGTAAACGTGTTGATCGATTAATGGATGCTGAAACACGAGGGAGTACTGATTACTGAATGTCCATACACGGCAATAAAATTTACACTGTAATCCCAAGAATATGATAAATTAATTAAGAGGTATTTACTGCAAACGACGTGCTAGAGGGTAATTACCAAAATATACCAAGTTTTCAGGTAACCTGAGCTTCCAAATATCCTACCAATACACTCAGCGCAGGGATTATAGGAAGTCTTACCAGTAATTTGAGGATAAGGTAGACAAAAGAAAGGAGCCTTTGAGTAATTATTATACACCTTTAACCGATCCAAACACTAGTTTTGAATACAATGAAAGTTCTCGGTAATAACTTAATGTCCAAGTTTTCAAGCAAGGATTCCACAACCACCTCTGGTGTCACGAGAAGAACCTGCAGGTTATGATGGAATGTACCACGAGATGTACGTCCGGCGGACGCGGACAAGTGGACCACAGAAAGACCACAGTAATTGGCATGCGGTCCCATGTGTAGGAATAACTACCGCAATTGTTCTGCCCACACGGTAACGCGTTGCATCGAACCTTTTAAAAGCCACTTTCCACGAAGGTAATCTGCTCTTAACAACTTCAGACGGACACCGTTTGGAATTTTAGTTCTTCTGTCTGCGCGACGGCGTACCCTGAGTATAAAGGTAACCCTGTAACATGTGCTGGACATTCGGGAGGAAGCCTTTACCTTGCAAATCGCGTTTTGATCCTACCTTCCTGTACAGACGCGACGATGGCCTGGAGTAGTCCATACTCGTAGTTTGAGGGTTTAGGAAAGATTTCCACAACCGCAATGTACCTCAACCTACCAGTTGTGAGGTTGTCTTGGTTATACTTGGTAGCGTTTCACGTAGGTTCTTCTGATGTCTTGAGTAAATTGAGGGTCTGCCTTCTGTGGAAGAATCTATGATCGATCACCACATGCACAATTTTCGCCTTCTTGGAAACCTTCAGTGGGACAGTGATAACATCTGCATCGACGAGTGGCCTCAGGGACTCATATACCGAGTGTCATTATTATGTTTAGTCGTACACTGGTTATGAACGTGATGAAAATGATATTGAATAAGCTTTTGTGGAAATAACCATAATACAAAATTATGTACTATACATTTTGCTACTGTCGATAATTTTACAAGACGAATTACGTTTAAATTACATTTCTGTGTTTTGAAAATTGAAATTAACAGGAAGCAATTAAAGTTGGCTGCCGTCTAAACTCAAATACTTTGGTTCTAATAGCTATAAGCTAATAGCAATACACATTCATGTTATATGTTTTGTAGGTTTGTTTTAAACAGACAAGCAATAGCAATGTTCCTGATATTTCAATGAGGTATGTTTATGAAAGGATGAAGTCAGTTCTGTTAATCAAAAACTGACGAACAGATGCTGATTATAGCTTTGCATATCATCAACTGGAATCGTCGTTGGTTCCAGGAGTTAACATATACGCAAGTTATTTTGTCCTAGTTGCTTTTGTTACACAACAAATGCTGATTACAGCTTTGCATATCATCAGCTGGAATCGTCCGTTGGTTCCAGGAGTTAACATATACGCAAGTTATTTTGTCCTAGTTGCTTTTGTTACACAAACAGATGCTGATTATAGCTTTGCATATCATCCAACTGTAATCGTCGTTGGTTCCAGGAGTTTAACCTATACGCAAGTTATTTTGTCCTAGTTACTTTTGTTACACAACAGATGCTGATTATAGCTTTGCATATCGTCAGCTGGGAATCGTCGTTGGTTCCAGGAGTTAACATATACGCGAGTTATTTGTCCCTAGTTGCTTTTGTTACACAACAGATGCTGATTATAGCTTTGCATATCGTTCAGCTGGAATCGTCGTTGGTTAAGGAGTTAACATATATACGCAAGTTATTTTTGTCCTAGTTGCTTTTGTTACACAACAGATGCTGATTATAGCTTTGCATATCATCAACTGTTTAATCGTCGTTTGGTTCCAGGAGTTAACCTATACGCAAGTTATTTTTGTCCTAGTTGCTTTTGTTACACAACAGATGCTGATTATAGCTTTGCATATCGTCAGCTGGAATCGTCGTTTGGTTCCAGGAGTTAACATATACGCGAGTTATTTGTCCTAGTTGCTTTTTGTTACACAACAGATGCTGATTATAGCTTTGCATATCGTCAGCTGGAATCGTCGTTGGTTCCAGGAGTTAACATATACGCGAGTTATTTTGTCCTAGTTGCTTTTGTTACACAACAGATGCTGATTATAGCTTTGCATATCGTCAGCTGGAATCGTCGTTGGTTCCAGGAGTTAACATATACGCGAGTTATTTGTCCTAGTTTGCTTTTGTTACACAACAGATGCTGATTATAGCTTTGCATATCATCAACTGGAAATCGTCGTTGGTTCCAGGAGTTAACATATACGCAAGTTATTTTTGTCCTAGTTGCTTTTGTTACACAACAGATGCTGATTATAGCTTTGCATATCGTCAGCTGGAATCGTCGTTGGTTCCCAGGAGTTTAACATATACGCGAGTTATTTTGTCCTAGTTGCTTTTGTTAACACAACAGATGCTGATTATAGCTTTGCATATCGTCAGCTGAAATGGAGCTGGCAGCAACAGTGAAGCAGCCACCTCCCAGCAGTTGCCCGCGGCTTCGCACGCAATTTCCCCGTTGAAAACAGTACAATAATATTCACTTATTCTTTTTCTATCACATTCTAAACATTGCTGAGATAATTGATAGTCGTTCCATCGTGAGCCTCTTGGGCGCATTATTAAAGTATTGTACCATATTCCTGCGTCTATCTTTCCATGGTTTTTGCTAGGTGTTTGATAAGTTATTCAGAACAATTAATGTATATGGATGAATCTCGGTAAACTAATTAGGTTATAAAGAATCAAATTCGGTCTGTTAAAAATTAATTTTCTGTATAAGATATTTCCAGTATTATTTAGTGTGCCTTCAAGGAAAAATGTATCAAAGAAACCCAATTTCGATCATAAAGTGTCTTTCTTTCGGCTTCTTTTCCATTTACCTTCCATGTAACCAAATTCGATTACCTTATGTGCAAACATTCACGGATTTTTACAATGAGGTTGTTTTCATAATAGTGTTTAATAGTATTTTCATTGCATTAAATAGTTTTATTGATCATTGGTGCAATCTGAATTTAAAATTAGGCAATGACGTCTTTTATGCAACCTGCATTACACTACTGATCAAGCACTTTACAATAAAAATTTTTCTGAATTTTAAATGTAAACAAATGTTTCTTGCCTCTTTGATGAAACTTTCACTGAAAGTATTAACAGCTGTTAAAGTATCAGTTCGCTTTGTATTATGTGTCGTTAGCGCAGTCTGTCGGATCCAATATAAAACACTCTAAACATCAACAAACGATTTATAATTAAAAAAATTAATTAAATAAACTATTTTCAATTGGGACCAAATTTACTCTAGTATGTATGCCTATGTTACTTCCAGGAACGTGTAGAATCACTGTACACGATGTTTCGTTCATTGGTTCCAGAGTTATAACGGAACATACAAACAAACATTCGCATTTATACATATAGATAAATGGATTTATGTGTTTAGTTATAAAATGTATATCATTATGTTAGTTTTAATTTTTTATGAAGTTAATTAGTGGTAGAGAGGACCATTAGGTAGAGATTAGTTTATAGTCCCTAACTTCGCCTCTAATAAAGACATTTTTAAATTCACCTGGGCACTGTAATTGGGTTTCTTTGATACATTTTCTTGAAGGCACACTAAATAATACTGGGAAATATCTTATACAGAAAATTAATTTTAACAGACCGAATTTGATTCTTTTATAACCTAATTAGTTTACCGAGATTCATCCATATACATTAATTGTTCTGAATAACTTATCAACACCTAGCAAAAACCACGAAAGATAGACGCAGGAATATGGTACATACCTTAATAATGCGCCCAAGAGGCTCACGAAGGAACGACTATCAATTATCTCAGCAATGTTTAGAATGTGATAGAAAAAGAATAAGTGAATATAGTGTACTGTTTTCAACGGGAAATTGCGTGCGAAGCCGCGGGCAACTGCTGGGAGGTGGCTGCTTCACTGTTGCTGCCAGCTCCATTTCCTCCACACACGCACGCACGCACGCACACACACACACACACACACACACACACACCACACACACACACACACACACACACACACACACAAATTATTAAAATCTGTCATTTGTTACATATAGTTCACGACTTGATTAATTGTAAAGTTGAAAGGTATAGAATACATAATTATAATTATGAAAATTGATAAAAATCTATTTTCAAATTATCAAGCAGTAAGATATATAATTTTGCAAAAAATTAATGAAAATGCGCAGCGAAGCGCGCCGGGTCCGCTAGTTTAAATTATATATTAAATGAACCTTAGCTTAGAAAAGAGCACCAATAATTAATTTTACTTTATACGTATTCACACTACTATTATAAGGCACACTCTCATTCATCTCAACTTTCATACCATTTCCCCAAGTACCACACTCAGAAGCCGCCAACCGCTATACCCCCTGAGCCCCCAGCGCCAAGGCCCTTACCTCCGCCCCGAAGCGAGCACGCTTATCGATGGCTCTGATGTTTACAGGTAAGGCATTCCACAATCGACAGGCAGAAACTGTAAAACGAATTACTAAAGGTAGTGTTCGATGAACTGGGATAGATAATAAAGATGTACCCCTCCTTGTACTTCGTTCACTTATTTCAGACATAAATTGAAAGTTGTTTGATAGATAACTGGGACAATTTGTATTTAAAACAGCGTGCAAACAGCATGAGGTGAGTGATAGTCTCGAAGGTCTTGTAATTTTAAGATAGATAATTGTTTGGAGTAGGGCGTTACGTGATCATCACGTTTGAGATTGAAAATGAACCTAATGTAAAAGTTCTGAGCACACTGAAGTCCTATTTGAAAGCTCCATAGTCACGTCATTAATGACTATGTCACAGTTGAAGTGAGGCAGTACAAGAGTATTTATCAGCATTATTTTAACTTGCTGTGGTAGATATGAAGCCAGCCGCTTGAGACCATGATCACCGGCAAATACCCTATTACATACCAAGGAAGCCTGTTCAGTTCCATCTTAAGTGTTTGACAACAATAAATCCTAGAATTTTTCTCCCTCAGACTATTCTAGCTCCTGATCACTTTAGTTTTAATTTGAAGATTAAGTATACTCGTCAGATAATAAAAATAACTTTAGAAACTCGAATGTACATTTTTAAATAATGTACTTAATTATTCGACTTGGAAGTAGCCTTTATTTATTTGGTCCGTAAATTTGAACAAGATTAACATGGATATTTTTACCGTTCTGCTTTTTAATCGTTTCCATTAAAATTAGAAAAAAAAAAGAAGAGAGTGTAACATTTATATACTTTATTGTTTCCGTCCGCTTTCCGTTACTTTGACAAGCAGAGAGGGTTAGAGGGGGGGATTCCCCATCACTCTACTGCTATGGTTAAGACTCACGGACACTCGGTTCGATATAGCTTCATTCACGGTTTACCGGGAACTTGCGTTGTTTATAAAATAAATATTTTTTAAGGAAAGTAGCTTTCTGACCAGTTTTCCCTTGATATAAAAAATCTCCCTAAATTGTTGAACTATTATGAACTTGGATTATGTAAGAGAGACACTAGAGAAGTTTCCTAGTGGGCAGTACGCATATAGTTTATCACACTGATAAACAGTACTATCGGTGGACCCTCAATGAGCCTAGGTTTAGATAGGAAGTGTTCAAACAACTACACAGGCCCTATCTCAATGTTTAACGTGTGAACGACCTTATGAAATACGATAAACTTGTCGACTTTTGTGAATCAAATTCCATTATTACAGTTTGAGAATTCGGAGAACGATAAGGTTGCACTATGAAACCTAATCATTTTTGAATTTTCCAAACGATCAAATTCTGGAAATTATATAATTACTGTAGGTGAATCACGAGAAGACCACTGGCCCAGTACACGGTACAACTGTGTATTGTAGCGGTATCACATGATATTTCAGGCGCTTACGTCAATAATAACTCTGCAACACCAGAGCACAGGATTGTAGTTAGCGTGTCAAGAGAGGTAATTAGCGTTCTCAAGTATAAATAGACCAGGGGTCATCTCGTGACTCGCCATACAGTAGTGATACAAATATAAACGCGTGGTGATAGTATAAATTCACTGGCTGATCGTGTATCGTAGCCTCCCCCGTCTACTGATGAACAAAGCCGGTTTCTGTCTGTCTGTACGCGCTATAACTGACGAACGAGTTAACCTAGAACGTTGAAATTTGGTGTGAGACTTTACCTGTAACACCTCTGAGCACTGGCAGTCTTTAGACTCCTGTTCTGTCACACAGTGACTCTGGCTACAGTGGTCGTATGGAGTAACCATACTTGAAACTTTACCTCTAACACCTCTAAGCACTGGCTGTCTAAAGTCTCCTGTCTGTCCACACAGTGATTCTGTCTACAGAGGTCGTATGGAGTAACTATACTTGAAAACTTTACCTCTGACACCTCTAAGCACTGGCTGTCTAAAGACTTCCTGTCTGTCACACAGTGATTCTGTCTACAGTGGTCGTATGGAGTAATTATACTTGAAACTTTACCTCTGACACCTCTAAGCACTGGCTGTCTAAAGTCTCCTGTCTGTCACACAGTGATTCTGGCTACAGTGGTCGTATGGAGTAACTATACTTGAAACTTTACCTCTGACACCTCTAAGCACTGGCAGTCTAAAGTCTCCTGTCCTGTCACACAGTGATTCTGGCTACAGTGGTCGTATGGAGTAACCATACTTTAAACTTACCTCTAACACCTCTAAGCACTGGCAGTCTAAAGTCTCCTATCTGTCACACAGTGATTCTGTCTACAGTGGTCGTATGGAGTAACCATACTTTAAACTTTACCTGTAACACCTCTAAGCACTGATAGTCTAAAGTCTCCTGTCAGTCACACAGTGATTCTGGCTACAGTGGTCCGTATGGAGTAACCATACTTGAAACTTTACCTGTAACACCTCTAAGCACTGGCAGTCTAAAGTCTCCTATCTGTCACACAGTGAATTCTGTCTACAGTGGTCACATGGAGTAACCATATTTTAAACTTTACCTGTAACACCTCTAAGCACTGGCAGTCTAAAGTATCCTGTCTGTCACACAGTGATTTCTGGCTACAGTGTTCGTATGTAGTAACTATACTTGAAACTTTACCTGTAACACCTCTAAGCACTGGCAGTCTAAAGTCTCCTATCTGTCACACAGTTGATTCTGTCTACAAGTGGTCGTATGGAGTAACCATACTTGAAACTTTACCTGTAACACCTCTAAGCACTGACAGTCTAAAGTCCTCCCTGTCTGTCACACAGTGATTCTGTCTACATTGGTCGTATGGAGTAACCATAACTTTAAACTTTACATGTAACACCTCTAAGCACTAGCAGTCTAAAGTCTCCTGTCTGTCACACAGTGATTCTGTCTACATTGGTCGTATGGAGTAATTTATACTTGAAACTTTACCTGTAACACCTCTAAGCACTAGCAGTCTAAAAGTCTCCTGTCTGTCCCCACAGTGATTCTGTCTACATTGGTCGTATGGAGTAATTATACTTGAAAACTTTACCTGTAACACCTATAGCACTAGCAGTCTAAAGTCTCCTGTCTGTCACACAGTGGATTCTGTCTACAGTGGTCGTATGGAGTAACCATACTTGAAACTTTACCTGTAACACCTCTAAGCACTGGCAGTCTAAAGTCTCCTATCTGTCACACAGTGATTCTGTCTACAGTGGTCGTATGGAGTAATCATACTTTAAACTTTACCTGTAACACCTCTAAAGCACTGGCAGTCTAAAGTCTCCTGTCTGTCACACAGTGATTCTGTCTACAGTGGTCGTATGGAGTAACCATACTTGAAACTTTACCTGTAACACCTCTAAGCCACTGACAGTCTAAAGTCTCCTGTCTGTCACACAGTGATTCTGTTCTACATTGGTCGTAATGGAGTAACCATACTTTAAACTTTACATGTAACACCTCTAAGCACTAGCACAGTCCTAAAGTCTCCTGTCTGTCACACAGTGATTCTGTCTACATTGGTCGTATGGAGTAATTATACTTGAAACTTTACCTGTAACACCTCTAAGCACTAGCAGTCTAAAGTCTCCTGTCTGTCACACAGTGATTCTGTCTACAGTGGTCGTATGGAGTAACCATACTTGGAAACTTTAACCTGTAACACCTCTAAGCACTGGCAGTCTAAAGTCTCCTATCTGTCACACAGTGATTCTTTCTACAGTGGTCGTATGGAGTACCCCATACTTTAAACTTTACCTGTAACACCTATAAGCACTGGCAGTCTAAAGTCTCCTGTCTGGTCACACAGTGATTCTGTCTACAGTGGTCGTATGGAGTAACCATACTTGAAACTTTACCTGTAACACCTCTAAGCACTGACAGTCTAAAGTCTCCTGTCTGTCACACAGTGATTCTGTCTACATTGGTCGTATGGAGTAACCATACTTTAAACTTTACATGTAACACCTCTAAGCACTAGCAGTCTAAAGTCTCCTGTCTGTCACACAGTGATTCTGTCTACAGTGGTCGTATGGAGTAACCATACTTGAAACTTTACCTGTAACACCTCTAAGCACTGGCACTCTAAAGTCTCCCTATCTGTCACACAGTGATTCTGTCTACAGTGGTCGTATGGAGTAACCATACTTTAAACTTTACCTGTAACACCTCTAAGCACTTGGCAGTCTAAAGTCTCCTATCTGTCACACAGTGATTCTTTCTACAGTGGTCGTATGGAGTACCCATACTTTAAACTTTACCTGTAACACCTCTAAGCACTAGCAGTCTAAAGTCTCCTGTCTGTCACACAGTGATTCTGTCTACAGTGGTCGTATGGAGTAACCATACTTGAAACTTTACCTGTAACACCTCTAAGCACTGGCAGTCTAAAGTCTCCTGCCTGTCACACAGTGATTCTGGCTACAGTGGTCGTATGGAGTAACCATACTTGAAACTTTACTTGTAACACCTCTAAGCACTGGCAGTCTAAAGTCTCCTGTCTGTCACACATTGGATTCTGGCTACAGTGGTCGTATGGAGTAACCATACTTGAAACTTTACCTGTAACACCTCTAAGCACTGGCAGTCTAAAGTCTCCTGTCTTGTCACACAGTGATTCTGTCTACAGTGGTCGTATGGAGTAACCATACTTGAAACTTTACCTGTAACACCTCTAAGCACTGGCAGTCTAAAGTCTCCTATCTGTCACACAGTGATTCTGTCTACAGTGGTCGTATGGAGTAACCATATTTGAAACGAGAAACACGGAATATACAAATTAGTAAATACAGTATTTTTATGAAAGTCAATCATATAACACGTTCATTAACTTATCAACCGAAGATGGCACTAACGTTTTCACGGCATAACCAAAAACAATTATAATTCTACAAATGTAAGGATCTGTTTGTAGGAGAAAAAAAATTTTGATGGTATAAAGAGGTTGTATAAAATATTTACGGTTCAAAATGTTGAAATAATAAAGATGGGAAATAATCAACATTCCTAAGATGAATATTTTTCCACGCCAATAAACAAACCCCTATTTGGCTATTTGTAACTTACTTGCACTTCACGCCACTAAATCTGAGATGTACTTTAAGTCATAGTGAGATTTTGGATATGACCATCTTCTTTCTGCATATGACCATGCTAATACTAAAGTTTGAAATTAAATAAGAATAAGTCTGGGATGAACTTTAAAAACTTAGCTAAAACTTGCGAGCCAAATGACATAGAGATTTTTTAAAACCTTACTTGAATTTGAGTTAAATTTAGAAATTGATTTTAACCAAGCTAGCTAGAGTAGACACAGAGAGCATATCTACCAGTCTTCTCAGCACATTGTGGTGTGTAACCTTCCCTATCAAAACTACGTGTAGTCCCAAGACAGGGATATCTGGCCAACACATCCCTCATGAAGTTCAAGAGTAATTAAAGCAGGGATCTCTGGCCAACACATCCCTATGAAGACCAAGTTTAGTCAAGACAGAGATCATTGGCCAACACATCCCTATGAAGAACCAAGCGTAGTTAAAGAAGAGATCTCTGGCCAATACATCCCTATGAAGACCAAGTGTAGTCAAAGCAGGGATCTCTGGCCAACACATCCCTATGAAGACCAAGTGTAGTCAATACAGGGATCTCTAGCCGACACATCCCTATGAAAACCAAGTGTAGTCAAAGCAGGGATCTCTGGCCAACACATCCCTATGAAAACCAAGTGTAGTCAATACAGGGATCTCTACCGACACATCCCTATGAAAACCAAGTGTAGTCAAAGCAGGGATCTCTGGCCAACACATCCCTATGAAAACCAAGTGTAGTCAAAGCAGGGTATCTCTGGCCAACACATCCCTATGAAGACCAAGTGTAGTCAATACAGGGATCTCTAGCCGACACATCCCTATGAAAACCAAGTGTAGTCAAAGCAGGGATCTCTGGCCAACACATCCCTATGAAAACCAAGTGTAGTCAAAGCAGGGATCTCTGGCCAACACATCCCTATGATACTAAAAACAGTTCATGATCGTATGAATAACGAACTAAGCGAGATCCGATAGATAGATCTGCAGTACTCTTCCATCTGCATTAAAGGAATGTCTCCCAGTCTAAGATTACGTAATAGAGTTAGTCTTTTGAGTATGTCTGTCCTGTTCTTCTAGCGTGCTTGTGCCCATCATCGAACGCGGCACAGTTTAAAACCCGGAGGAAAATCGCATTAAATCTTGGATTTAGAGCCTGTTCCCCCTAAATGGGTATCCCCAAAATTATCCTTCAATGGTTTATCAATAAGAGGCCTTCAAGAAAACCATGGGAGCAGTGCGTTTTATATATATAGGTAGTATAAATAATTTATAAATTAATATATATATACTACCTAAATATAGTATACCATATACTAATATATATACTAA
>NW_025780466.1:0-48300 GCF_021130785.1 Homalodisca vitripennis | reverse complement strand
AAAAACTGTATAACACGAGAAGCCTGAATACAATGCTGAGATGTAGGTGAAGTATTTGGTTATTTTTTAATAAACTTTATGTCAACTTGAGCAATATAAAATTGTAATAACACTTATGTTAAGGCACGTTGTAAAAAAACCACAATGTTTTTAATTATAACGTTTTGGGGTAAATCCAGTATTTCGAGAAATGTGGTAGGATACCTTCTAAGTATTGTAACTTGCAGTATCCATATTGTGGGATACGGAATTTTTACACAATCAAGTCGTTGTGTCAGTTTGTTTTGTAAAAAGTGCAATGAGCACAACATAATTCGGTGCGTGTATCCTCTGTAGCACGCTCCGTTGGTCTGTAACGTAGTCCGTGGTACAAATCACTAGCAATAACTTGTATCTCTTACACAGAGTTTTCAATAACTGTAACAACTACTTCTTTTAATAGTAATCCGCTCTTATCCGAAATTTGATTATCCGAAATCAGTTTAGTCTCATCAACTTCGGATAATCGCGTTCTTAGTGTATTATGTTCTTATCACATTGCTACTTGCTTTCTTCAGTATAATATGTATATACTTACTATAGAAACATATTATTATAGAAACAACACTTAAAATATATTTATTTTATATGTTTTTAGAGCACTTATCGAAATTTCATCTCAATATGATTATTACCGTATTATGTCTAACATACAAACACATACCATGCCTATGAACAATTTGGCTAAGCAAAATGGCTGGGGAAATCCATTTCTTATATGTTGGTTAAATATCTAAAAATTTAACTGACATATAGAATTTAAATTTTGCATTAAGCTTCATTTCCATATATTTAATGCTGAATTCAATTTTGTACTTATCATAGCCATGGGTTTTGCTGAGCGTAAATGAACATTTTTCCGTTAAGGAACGTGTTACAGGCAAGCTTTACGGCTACGGAACATAGCTTGAATAATTTTTTTTCATAACAAACTGAGTAAATAAATATTAAAAAAAATGTACTTTTATATTATGTGAAATATTAACACAGGTATCACAGGTAATCTAATTACCAAACATGTAACATGCATGTTTTGAAATATTATCTTTTTGTGTGTAGACCTGTAATTAAACATTCATATGAAGCCAAAGTTAATGAAAACAGTGGAAATGAATTATTTGGTAAATTATCTCGAGATTTACTTCATCTGTAGACTCTAATTCAAAGTGCAACCTGAAAATAAGCTTGTTTGAAACAGCCTTTGACGGACTCATACCTAGCATTATATAACATTTAAAATAGTTCATCATAATACTTTAATTTTCTTAGTAAATCTCATGTTTAGCCAAGAAATAACTTTTAAAAAACGGCCTCATATTTAGCAAAAACTATAAATTTGTCTAATAACTTTTAAGCGTTATCGTAAAAAATATGGTTGTGTTTGTCAAAATATTACTTTTATATTTAGTTTTAGTGTTTGATTGGTCCTAAATTGTTAGACTAGACACATTATTATTAAGATTTTTGCGTATATTTTCCACAAATGTTTTTCTGTACAAATCTCCTATAACTCAGAACTACGTTCCTTCAATATTAAGTTTATTTATCCATACAGCATATTATTAGGTCTAAATCAATTATCGTAAGCTTCTTATGTACAGTACAATGTCATAATTTAAGAATAACAAAGTTTCTTTAATTATGGGGACAACATATATATTTCTTTTTATTTATGAGTCCCTCAGCTTGCAAATAAATCTATGAATTTAAACTTTACTGGAATGTATCATCCTGGACTGCAACGTTTTTTGATGTCAGCATTTATTTTAGAGCCTGTGCCTATTAAGCACATTTCAACAAAGATTAAATAAATGGTCATGAATATTAAACCAACGCACGTGCAGTACTAGAAATTTACTAATTTGAATTTAATTAGCATACAATTCAATACCCTCTTGCATTTGAATGAAATTTTTTAGGAATTGAGCACTTTTTTATAACTATATTTTAATAAAAAGAAAGTGTCTATAACTGCTGAATTGTTAATAAAAAGCCCAATTACAAAAGACGTAAAAATAAATAAATAAAACTTGATTTGATGCAAACAGACATGATATAATAGTCAAAGTATCATGATTACAATGCTAGTCACATGTCATAATCATGTCAAATTAAATGAGTGTGTGTGAATTGTGACACAATTTAATTCCAGTTTAAAGGCCCAATGAATGAAATATTTAATTATCAGATATATTTTTACATTGCAAATATATGATAACTAATTTAATTTAATGTAATATTTGAATTTTCGAATTAATGTGTACATCATACTAATTCTAACCAATAAAGTTTACAATGTTTTCTTGTTAAAACGTGTTCTCAACATACCTGTCACGTATTATTCGTAAACAAACTGCATAATAAATATGATGTGTAAACTACCGAATAGGAGTATTTAATGAAATATAAAAAACATTTCCAGATTTCACTTTCTAGCAAAACCATATTAAGATTCTAGCAAACTCTCTCTCTCTCTCTCTCTCCTCTCTCTCTCTCTCTCTCTCTCTCTCTCTCTCTCTCTCTCTCTCTCTCTCTCCTCTCTCTCTCTCTCTCTCTCTCTCTCTCTCTCTCTCTCTCCTCTCTCTCTCTCTCTCTCTCTCTCTCCTCTCTCTCTCTCTCTCTCTCTTCTCTCTCTCTCTCTCTCTCTCTCTCTCTCTCTCTCTCTCTCTCTCTCTCTCTCTCTCTCTCTCTCCTCTTCTCTCTCTCTCTCTCTCTCTCCTCTCTCTCTCTCTCTCCTCTCTCTCTCTCTCTCTCTCTCTTCTCCTCTCTCTCTCTCTCTCTCTTCTCTCTCCTCTCTCTCTCTCTCTCTCTCTCTCTCTCTCCTCTCTCTCTCTCTCTCTCCTCTCTCTCTCTCTCTCTCTCTCTCTCTCTCTCATCCTCTCTCTCTCTCTCTCTCTCTCTCTCTCTCCTCTCTCCTCTCTCTCTGTGGCGCGTGGCGCGCGCTGTGGGAGTAAGGATCGTGGGACCGTGCGCTCCTGCTCTACTACTCGTATTATAATTAATTGTAATTGTTATTGTTGTGAAGTATTAATGGTAATAGTAAAATGCAGTGTTTAAAGTATGACTCAGTTATTGATCTACAGGAGAAGAAATTAAATTGTATTGAGTGTAGAGGATTTTTTCATTTGGGATGTGCAGGAAACCTTACCGAGACTGATTATGATTACATCATAGCTAATCAAGTTAACTGGAAGTGTAGTATTTGTGATAAGAAGAAAAGTACAAGAGGAGATGCCACACCAGTAACGCCAGTAAGTGAGAAAGCCTTTGTTTTTAAACAGGGTGGTTCCGAGGCCGATTCAGATTCCAGTACTACTCTTGTATCGGGTGTAACTAAAAAGACATTATGCCATACATGTAAAAAGGGCTTTTCTTTTAATACGCATAGAGCACAATGCAGTTATTGTTGCGAAAGTTTTCATTTTAAATGTATTAAAATGACGAGACAGGATTTTTTAAAGATAGAAAAAACTTGGTTGTGTCCTGTCTGCATTGTTCAAGACCGTAGCGGTAGATATAGAAAGCAGACGCGGCCTTATCTGCCGCAGAATAAGATTAGTCCCGTTGCCTATCCCCATACAGGACTATTGACAAATGTTGAAACCACATTGGCAAGTTGTAGACAAGAGAATATTACACTTTCTGATATTCTCAAGGAAATGAAAGAGTTTCGTCTTGAGGTTAATCAAAAAAATAAAGAGTTTGCCAATTCTCTTGAAATCTACTCTACATGGGTTCAGGAGAATGGAGAGAGTACCAAATCTATTGAAAACAATGTGACCCAGTTAGTCAAAGATTTTGAGATCATAAGTCAGGAACAGTGTAATTTAAAAAGAAATAACGAAATTTTAACTAAAAAGAGTAAATCAATTGGAACAAGCAATGAGGGACAATGTGGTAGAAATCAACGGCGTCCCATTGAAGAAAGGAGAAAATGTTATGGACATTATTAAGCAGCTGTCTGCAAAAATTGGCTTTGATTTTCAAGAGGAAATGATAGATAATTGCTACAGATATAGATCTGCTGTGGTGGACTCCGCTAGACCGGGCGGTATTGTTGTGCGTTTCCTGCGCAAACTTGATAAGGAGCAGTTTATTTCAAAACGTAAACAGAAAAGGAACGTGAATTCCAGAGACCTTGGGTTCATGGAGGGGGACGCGGTAACCGATATATATCAATGACAGCCTTAACTCAGGATAAGCGGAAACTCCTCAATGAAGGCCGTTAAAGTCAGGCGGGACAAGTTGTACACCTTCCTGTGGGTTAAAAATGGACGTATCTTTATGCGTAAAAATGAAGGTGATCGATTTGTTGTAATTGAATCAATGGAGGACTTACAAAAGCTGGCTTGACTAGCAGCAAAAAGCCTTGGAAAATGTGTTATTAATGTAGTTTATTTATGATATGTGTGAAAACGGATGTGTTTTAAGTTTGATTTATTTGGTTATCCGTTTAAATATTGTCTCATTGTGTTGGTGTGTACGGTGTTGTTTGTTTGTAGCTCAAATAGATTGTCTTATGTCAGATTTCTAATAGAAATATCTCTCTTGTAGCAAAGTTGAAAGAAAAAATTTGATAGCTCGAGAAAATGTGTAAAAATAGCTCATGTTTAATGTTGAAAATTTGTTAGTACACAAAGAGCCTTTTTATCGATTTGTTTCACAATAATTTGTTTGATATAGTTGCAATAACTGAAACATGTTTGAAAACTGTTGTTTTGTCCCAACCATACAATATTGATGGTTACAATTTTATAAGACACGATAGAGAAAATAAAGAGGGAGGAGGTATTGGTGTTTATATAAAGAAGTCACTTGGTTACAAAGTTTTAGCAACGTCCACAGGCAATTTATTGTCGTAAGCCAGAATATTTAAATTGTAGAAATATCTCAAGGGTGGAAGTTGTTGTTATGTATAGTTTATAGGCCTCCGAAAATTGGTTTTCATTTCTGAATTTTTTAATGTCCTAGCGCAATTATTACCAATTTATAATAAATGTAGTCATCGTAGGAGATTTTAATACAGATTTGAGTGCCGAGAGGTATTTTTATGATAGGACTGAGTTGTTAAATTTAATAAGCAATTTGAATTTATCTGTTTTGCCGTTGGAGGCCTACTTTTCACCTACCAAGATCAGACACTTGGCTTGATTTAATTATATGTAATGATGTTTGTAGAGTTAAAACTTTTGGTCAAGAACCAGTGTCTGGTATCTCATATCATGATTTGATCTATTTAGAAATTAATTTAAAGATGAAACTTGTGTCAAATAAGGAGTCTGTGATGGTGAGAGATTTTAAAGAATATATCGATAGATAGTCTTAAAAGAGAATGTTTGGCGTTGAACTGGAATGATTTGTACTTAAGCGATTCTATTGATGATAAAGTAGAAATATTAAGTAGTAATATAAAAGAGCTTTATAACAAACATGTGCCAGAGAGGAAAATATCACAACGAAAGACTTGTTGTCCTTGGATTACTAATGAATTAAAAGATTTAATGTCACAAAGAGATGTATTGTACAAACGTTTTTTAAGGACTAAAAATGTTACAATTTGGGGAGAATTATAGAGTTCTCCGAAATAGGATAAAAAGGCTTTTAAGAGATGGAAGGAATCAGTATTTTCAAACGTTATTTCAAACCAATAAGAATTGTAAAGATCTGTGGAAGGTAGTTCGAGATAATGGAGGTGGAAAGGAGCGTAAAAGTTTATCAGACCCAGTCGTAAATATAGATAGTTTAAATGATTATTTTTGTGGTATTAGCAATAATATAAATAATAACCTTGTTGAGTTTTTATAATAACCAGAGACATGTGTTTCAAGCTAGGAATATAAGTTTTTAGTTTTAGGGAAGTCACTGTAGATTGTATTTTGTGAAAGTATTACAAGACATCTCGTCTAACGCAATCGGGGATGATGGGAATTCAACTTAAGTTCATTAGAATAATTTATGATGAAATTAAGTATGTTTTATGTTATGTTTTAAATTTTTCTTTGCTAAATGGAGTATATATCCGAAACAGTGGAAGAGTCTTTGATATTACCATTGCCTAAAAGTAGACAATCCGCTGGAGTATAGGCATTACAGATCAATTAATATTTTATGTGTATTGGGCAAGATCGCTGATAAGTTAGTTTACAAACAATTGTGTGATTTTGTAAATGAAAATAATATTCTTTATAAGTATCAATCAGGTTACAGAAAAATCATATATAGTACTCAGACCGCTTTAATTAAAATTACTGATGACATAAGATCAGCTATAGACAAGAGAAAACTGACAATTTTAATGCTTTTAGATTTCAGTCGTGCTTTTGACTGTGTCAGTCATAAATTGTTGCTTTCTATTCTTAAATCATACAATTTGAGTGAAGTAGTCATAGATTGGTTTGATTCGTACTTGAGTGACAGGTATCAAAGAATTAGGACTGTAAATGGTACCTTTTCAGATTGGAAATTAAATTCAGTTGGTGTACCCCAAGGTTCCACTTTGTCTGCTCTATTGTTCTCATTGTATATAAAACAGAATAATATGAACCAATTGTTTTTTGTAGATCGTTGCTTTATGCAGATGATATGCAGTTGTAATATTAATTGTGACATTGATAAAAATTGATGATGCTGTTAATATGATGAATGTTGATCTGGAAGTGTTATTTAAATGGTGCAGTGATCATGGTCTTAATCTGAATATTTCAAAATGTAAGCCAATCATCTTTGGTACTCAAAGACTGTTGTCACAATTAAATTTAGAAAATATTACACGAGTTTAAAATAGATGGAGAAGATCTGGAATACCAGAAATCTGTAATTAATTTAGGAATAAGGATAAATAATTCTTTATCATGGACAGATCAAGTAAATTATGTCCATAAAAGAGTTTACAGTAGTTTGTACTACCAATTTAAGAAATTGTGCTTTAACCCACCTGTTTATGTTAAAAAGTTGTTAGTTATGTCCTTAATTTTTCCTGTTTTTGATTATTCTTTGACCGCCTTATTGTGATGTAAATAATACGTTAATTACTAAGTTACAGAGAGCACAAAATGCGTGCGTACGGTATATTTATGGTTTGAGATTAGATGATCACGTCACACCATTTTATAGAGATTTAGGGTGGTTAAAGATAAAAGAAAGGATTGAATATAATGTTTTAACAGTTATGTACAGTATTTTCTTAAGGAACATAAACCTGATTATTTGTTTGAACATTATACCAGAATGGATCAAGTACATGCAAGGCAAACGAGATTTGGAAATGTCACGTTACAGTTTCCAATTCATAGGACTACTACGTACTCCAATTCTTTCCATGTTCAGTCTATAAGAAACATGAATACACTGGATGACGATGTAAAAAATGCTACAAAGTAAAAGATTGTTTAAAGAAAAATTGAGAGGAATCCTTTTACAGAGATATACCTAATTATTATAAACAATTTAATTAATTTGAGACAAAAGTGTGTTTTTTTTTTGAGATTATACTGTTTAATGTTATTATAAATTTTTGTATTTAATAGATTTACATTATTCATATGCAGAAAAACATTTTATTTCTACATTTTGTAAAATTTATTGTTATTATTATTATGTTGATTCTTGATGTTGACAACTTATATAATGTCAATACTTTGATAATTGTGGTAATTTATTTATTTGTTTTGTTTTGTTCTTTTTTCATGTACAGAAACAGATTTTATTACTATTAATTGTTATTATGTAAAATTTTGTATACAATTTTAGTATAGTTAAAATATTATTGTAAATGATGTATTCGTCACAACTCTGTTTTATTTTGTAATGTATTATTTTGGAGCCTGTCCTGGCGGAAGAGTGGACCTATGGTCTAAGCCAGGGCAGGTAAAATAAACGAATTGTCAATAAAACGAATTGTCTCTCTCTCTCTCTCTCTCTCTCTCTCTCTCTCTCTCTCTCTCTCTCTCTCTCTCTCTCTCTCTCTCTCTCTCTCTCTCTCTCTCTCTCTCTCTCTCCCTCTCTCTCTCTCTCTCTCTCTCTCTCTCTCTCTCTCTCTCTCTCTCTCTCTCTCTCTATTTCCAGCTGCGGGGCAGGCCTTATCTGGTGATATCGTATCACTGTCTTTAATAATGAATGAGATAGTTTCATTCAGAAACGAGGTCAAAAAGACAAACGCTGATTTTAAAGATTTGATGGAAAAATATGCGGATTGGATAGTTGAAAATGGTCGAAAAATTAATGATGCGGTTAAATCTATTACTGAATTATCTAAGGAAATTGACTTCATAAGACAGGAAAATGTAAATCTCAAGAAAATTGTATCGGATTTGACTTTTAAATTGGACATTCTTGAACAGGCTTCAAGGGAAAATACCGTTGAAATTCAGGGTATACCATTTGTGGAGAAAGAAAATGTGATGGAAATAGTTGAAAAGGTGTCTATGGCTATCAGTTTCCCCTTTGATCAAAATATGGTTGACAAATGTTATCTAATAAGAACGAGATTTGGAGCATCTGAAAACCCAGGGAGTATAGTAGTTCGCTTTGTGCGAAATATTGATATGCAAATGTTTATACAAAAAAGAAGAGATAAGAGGAACTTGAACACCAGGGACATTGGCTTTCTACTGGGAAATTCTTCTGTGATTTATATCAACCACAGTCTGACGCCGGCTAAGAGGAGGTTGCTGCGAGCTGCGCGGCTGTGTCGCAGTGAGAAAAAGTACACTTTCGTATGGGTCAGCGGAGGACGCATCTTCCTACGTAAAAATCAAGGAGATCCGGCAATTGAGGTGAAGCGAGAAGAGGACCTTGAAAAGTTGAAATGATGGTGTTTGTCTTACAGTTCAGTTTTGTGTTTTGTTTATCTTCGGTATGATAAGTTTATCAGTTGTTTCTTAGTTTTAATTTCATGTTGTAAGTATGGTGTTTTTTTGACAATATTATGTGCTAAAATATTGATGTCTTTCTTCCATATAATAATATATGGCGAGTGATTGTGGATTATTACTGCATAATAGGGAAAAGATTAATAGTTTAAAATCTAAAATTTAGTAATAAGAATAAAGGTTTTTTGAAAGTAGCTCATGTCAACGTAGAAAACCTAAGAGCGCACAAAGAGTCCTTTTTTAGTTTATTTGAGGATAATATTTTTGATATATTTGTGGTTACGGACACATTCCTGAAACCCATTTTGGCTTCTAGTCCTTTTAGTATTGATGGTTTTAACATCATAAGACATGACAGAGAGGGTAAGGAGGGTGGATGAATTGGAATATATATTAAGAAATGTTTTAATTACAAAGTATTAGTTTCATCACAATCCTTGTACTGTAAGAAACCTGAATTTATTATTTTAGAAAGTAGTTTTGGGATGGAAGTTATTGTTGTGTGCCTTTTACAGACCACCGAAAGCAGGTTATATATCGGACTGTTTTGACATAATTGGGGATTTATTGCCTACTTATTCAGATTTATTACTTATAGGAGATTTTAATATAGACTTAAGTACAGACAGAGTTTTTCCAGATAAAACGCAATTTATTAATTTAGTTGAGAATTTTAATTTTACTATTCTACCATTACAACCAACATACCATTTACCTACATCTGATACCTTATTGGACTTATTGATTTGTAATGACGTGAAAAAAGTAAATGTGTACGGACAAATATCTATAGCTGGTATATCTTATCATGGTTTAATATACATAGAGCTATGGTCTTAGAGTTAAAAATAGTACTAATAGGGTCATGAAAGTTACTAGAGATTTTAAAAATGCAGATGTAAATAGATTAAGGCAAGAATGTCAAACTTTATCGTGGGATGATGTTTACTCAGTAGACAATATAAATACAAAGGTAGATATATTTGTTAATAAATTAAATAATTTATTTAATAAATATGTACCTGAAAGAAATATCTCAACAAAAAGGACTCCCTGCCCTTGGATAAATACACAAATAAAATCAATGATGAAAGACAGGGATAAGTTGTACAGTCAATATATAAGGACGAAAGATCCTATAACTTGGGAAAATTACAGAGTCTTAAGAAATCAAGTAAAACGTATATTAAGAGACTCGAGAAACCGTCATTTTGACTCTTTATTGAAACCAGATAAGCATTGCAAAGATATTTGGAATGTAATTAACAGTCAAGGAGTTGGTATAAATGCTAATGTTGTGTCAGATGTAGTTGTACAACTGAATGAGTTGAATAGTTATTTCTGTGGTGTTAGCCATAGTATAAATGAAGAGTCGATTGATTATTATAAAAGTCAAAGAGGTGTCTATGGTGGTATTGATGATATGTTTATTTTTTCTGTAGTACGTAGAGAAGAAATTCCTAAAATGATGTTAGATATATCGTATAATGCTGTTGGTAATGATGAAATACATATTAGATTTTTAAAATTGGTTTGTGAAGAAAATCAGTGATGTGTTTGTGTCATATTTTTAACTATTCTTTCTATAATTCTGTTTATCCATGTCAGTGAAAAAGAGCTCTTATTATACCATTAGCAAAGATAAAAACACCTTCAGAATGTAAAGACTATAGGCCTATAAACATATTAAGTGTATTAGGTAAGATATTAGATAAAATAGTTTATAACCAAATTTGTAATTATGTTACTAGGAATAGTATTTTAGATAAATATCAGTCTGGTTATCGATTCTTTTACAGTACACAAACCGCACTGGTTAAAATAACAGACGATATCAGACATGCTATTGATAACAGAGAGATAACATTATTAATGCTTCTTGATTTTAGTCGTGCCTTTGACTCTGTGAATCATAATTTATTATTGTCTGTTCTGGAAACTTACAATTTTAGTTCCGCTGTAGTTGATTGGTTTTCGAGATTACTTGACCAATAGACTTCAGCGGATCAAAACAAATAATGGAAATTTTTTCAGAATGGATGAATAACTCTGTAGGTGTTCCACAGGGATCCACACTTTCTGCTTTGCTTTTAGCTTTATACATTAATAAGATTGGTAGTTCTGTTATATTTTGTAAATATATGATGTATGCAGATGATATTCAGTTATATTTAAACAGTAGGGCTAATATTCAATGTGTAAATGATGCTGTTAACTGTATGAATGCGGATTTGGGTACATTACATACATGGTGTAAAGATCATGGATTACAGCTTAATATAACAAAGTGTAAGCCGGTATTGTTTGGATCCTCAAGGTTGCTACCTCACATTGATGTTAACAGTTTGACACCTTTGATGATAAACAATGTACATTTAAATTTAGAGAGCTCAATTGTCAATTTAGGTTTAAGAATGTCTAATGATTTATCATGGCGTATACAAGTAAATTATATTGTTCGGAGGGTATTCCAGTGTTTGTATAAATTTAGAAAATTGAGCTTTAATCCTCCAATTTATATTAAGAAGCTTTCTAGTAGCAACACTAGTATTACCTATTTTTGATTATGCAAATATAGCTTATTGTAACATAAATAATGAGTTAACTGATAAGTTACAGAAAGCGCAAAATGCATGCATAAGATATATCTATAATTTAAGGTGGGATCAACATGTAACACCATATTATAAAGACCTTGGTTTATTGAAAATTAAGGAGCGGATGGAATTGAATATAATGAAATTGGCAGTTTAAAGTACTTAAAAATTAACCAGTGTATTTGTTTGAAAGATACAAAAGAATGACTGATGTACATGTTAGAAATACTCGTTTTTCAGGAATAACTTTACAAATTCCGATTCATAGAACTGTTATCTACAGTAAGTCCTTCTTAGTGACATATATTAGATTATTGAATGTACTAGAAAGAGAACTGCGGGAAAGTGATAGGGAAAGCAATTGCAGCTTTGTTAAGAAAATACAAAATGAAACTTTTAGAAAGATATGAATTATAAGTTCATAGTACATCAATACTGTGTAAATTATTCTTTCTTGTTTAAGATTAATTTTTCCTATACGTTTAGGAATTTAGAATTGAGACCATACAAAAAAAAGAAAAAAAAAGTAATTATGTTTGTATTGAATAAACATGTAAAGCAAATAGTAAAATATAGAACTTAACTGTAAGTAGGGTATATTTAAGTGATAAAATTAATAATATATATATATATATATATATATATATATATATATATATATATATATATATATCTATATATAATTTAAATAAGAATATAGTAGTTGAAAAAGAGTTTTATAACACATAATAAAATAGAATAAGATAATAGATATAAAAAAATGTAATTTGTAAAATGAGGCTACTGCTCAAACATTGTATTACATATGAATATGTGTTGCCTGTCATGGTGGTGGAGTGGACCATTGGTCTAAACCATGGCAGGATAAATAAAGAAAGTATCAAGTATCTCTCTCTCTCTCTCTCTCTCTCTCTCTCTATCTCTCTCTCTCTCTCTCTCTCTCTCTCTCTCTCTCTCTCTCTCTCTCTCTCTCTCTCTCACAAAGCGGCGCCTAGTGCCTTGGATCACGTGTCAAATTCTTAGCTTGATGGCTCAACGTGATTCCTTGTATAGGAAAGCTCGTCGAGCTCGTGACCCCGTTTTAATAGTTCAATATCGACAAATTTAGAAATAGAGTTAAACTACTTCTACGAAAATTCCAGATTGAGATACACCGCGTAATCTGTTTGAAAAAGAAACAATCATCTAGCGATTTGTGGCACAATGTTAGGAAACTTGGTTTGGGCAAAGACCGCACTTCTCCTCCGAACCAATTACCTTAAAATGATCTTAATCACTGTTTTGTTTCATGTTGTCAGACTGTCAATACAAAACTAAGTTACGGATTATGCTAAAGAACTTCTAAATATGCCTATCAATCGGCACGAGTATGAAAAATTTACTTTCAAACCTGTAATACAATTAGACATTTCGAAAGCCATTCGCCGTATTGGCAGTAATGCTGAAGGTCTGACGGCATACAAATTCAATTAATAAAAAACATTCTTTTTGCAACCCTCCCAATAATCACATACATTTTTCAACATGTCACTGATACAGGGTATTTTCCCTTCACTTTGGAAGTCTGCTATTGTCCGCCCATTGAACAAGACATCAGTTCCAACATCTTGCCAAGACTTCAGACCCATTAGTATTTTGCCTGCTCTATCCAAAGGCCTTGAAAAAATTGTGCACTGCCAGATTACTGAATATTTAACACCAAATAACGTTCTAAATCATTTACAATCCGGATTTCGAACAGGACATAGTACTGAAACTGCTTTACTGAAAGTAACTGACGATATACGATTCGCAATGGACCAAAACCTAAGCACAATACTGACACTCTTTGATTTTTCAAAGGCTTTTGATTGTGTAAACTACAGACTAGGCTAAATTGAGAATAATTGGTTTTTCATAAAATTTCCTGCAATGGCTGAGGTATTACCTGTCTAGCAGAAGGCAGTGTGTACAAGTAGGTGACATAACATCCGACTGGCTGAGTGTTGAGTGTGGTGTTCCTCAGGGTTCCATACTTGGTCCTCTCTTGTTTGTGTTGTACGTTAATGACTTGAGCACGGTACTGGTACACTGCAAGTCCCACATGTATGCTGATGACCCCCAGATATATCTCCACGTTAACATACACCAAATCGATCATGGCATTACCATAATCAACTCTGACATAAAAAATGTACTGGACTGGACTAGTAAACACGGACTTAAACTAAACCACGACAAAACTAAACCAATTGTGATATCTCATTACCGCTCTCGATCTTTGATCGATTTTACATCTATACGTAACGTTACTGTGAATGGAACTGTACTACCTTATTACGATAAAGTTAGGAACTTAGGGCTGACAATAAACTGTACTCTTAGCTGGACTGATGCAGTGACAGAGACCTGTAAGAAAGTTTTTGCATCAATGCATTCACTGAAAAAATTGCAGAGGTTTTTGCCACTTCACATAAAAACTGTTGTTAATTAAAGTACTCATACTGCCTTATTTTTCTTACTGTAAACAGTGTGATGAACGACATGACTGTGGCTTTGGGTGAAAAACCCAAGAGAACCCAAAATTATTGTATGAGATATGGTTTTTATCTCAGGAGAGATGAGCATATAACACCATATTTATATTAATTCAAAGGTTGTGAAGTTGAATGACCTCAGATCAATAAAAATCTTAACATTGGTGCATTCAGTTTTAAATTCTAGCTTTCCAAATTATTTTTGTAAATGATTTCCAATTTTGTCTCTCAAAGTGGTGTGGATAGAACTCGCTCTGGTTCGTCTGTGCTCCGCATGCCGTTGCACAGAACTGCTGTATATGACAAGTCTATTGTAGTAACGGCATGTCGTCTGTAGAATTTAACATCCTTGAAGAGTCGTCCTCGGTTCGTGGCGTCGCTGAGAGAGCACTATCTGGGGCGGATGGTTGGGGCGGGGTCGGCATAGGTCTCTTCGCTGCGGTTGCACTGGCATGAGTAGAGAGTGTGAGATGTGTGAGTTGTGTTTCTTATATCCATTACATACAAGTACTTGTTATTATTTTGCGTGTGAGTATGTGATTATAAATATGTTTATATACCTTTTTATCGGTATACATTTTTTATTTTATATTATTAAATAAAGTTATACTATTTGTTTATATTGGAAATGTTTACAATACAAATATTTAGTTTTATTATTATTTAAAATAAAACTATTTTTTTCTAGTTTGTATTTGAGGTTAAATGTAAGAAAGGGCCAAGAGGCCCTAATTTCGCCACAAATAAAGAAATATTTCATTTCATTTCTCTCTCTTTCTCTGCCCTCTCCCTCCCTTCTTCTCTTCCTCTCTCCCTCCCTTCTTCCTGTTAATTTTTTGTTAGTTCAAAATAAAGCAAAAGAGTTCTTTTCCTCTAAAATTTTGAATTGACAGATGCTAATATCCGTCATAGTACCTAGGGAAGCTTTGCAGACTCCAAAACTCATGTGTGGACATCACGTCTAAAACCAGACTATACTTACGAATACAAACCGTTTGTTAGGAACAATAATACAATTTTATTCTTACAACATCTATTCTGAAAAATCATTACAACCACAAACTTTTGAATTGTACAGTAAAAGTAAAATTTGTGTTTGTAATCTAGCATTCTATTATGAAATTCATCTGAATATAATGAAGGATTATCTCTTCAGTTATTTTAGCATTAATCAAAGCTGGGTGTGAGGAACGACTCATCAGCCGATATTAAATCCTCAGCGCGCAGGCACTTGCGATTTAATTCTACAGTTGAGGCGTCTGGAGAAGCTGATAACTGGCTGATTACCCAACTATTTTTAATCATTGATGCGCTTCACACGAACTAAAGTATAAATATTAAATATATTTGTGTTTTCCCTCTTTATTATTTCTATACATACATTTGAATTAAAGACTGAGACATATCTCATGTTCCAAATGAAATGTTTTTTACCATATACACACTTAGGACATTAAACAAAATGTTAAGGAGTATTAGTGAATTGTATGTACATGCCAGAATAACAGGGACGTCGTAGACATATTCTTTTCGATATCATAATAAATACTCCTGATGTAAGTGATATGCCCATCTTCTAGTGTATTTGAGAATAACTAGAATTTTAGGCTTAAAGATCAATGTTTTGCAAGTAGAGTAAAACTGAGTTATAAGTACCAATGTAATAACATGAATTTATGTGTAACATTACAAAATATTACATTGAGTAACTTTATCTATTTCAGCGCGACTTCAATTATTTTTTACCAGCGAGAAAAACCCTACCGTCAAAGTTATTTCCTTCGTGTTTCTTAGCGTAATATGTTTTAAATCATATTTCAACATGTTAAGGAAATATATTTTTAGTGTTCAAAAGTTAGAAGCTCAAAAGTTTAAAACAATTTGTTACTGGCTCTTATTACAGTTTAGTGCGTATAGGAAAATTTTCTGGTTGGACTGAATTACATTTAAGACACTATAGTAGAGTTCCCCCTATTTTCACAATCAATAAACTATAAATATCAAGTTTAATAAGGCTACTTCAGCCTGGTTCCAGCATTCTTCTCCGATGTAAGGTATGTCAGGTATTTCAGTAACGTTTGATTTGTTGCTAGGATCAAGGAAGTATATTCATAAGTATATCTGAGAAGTCTTCTACGGTCAAAATCCATCTAATTTATTTCCTATAAACTCGTATCATCGTTGCTTATTATTTTCATCATTAAGTTTTTCAGCAATTATGTTAAACATAAACTCATCTATCATAAACTATGCTTTGTTTTTTAGTGAAACACCATTTCCTCAGAACACACAGATGTAGTAATATATAGGTTATCTATTGGATGCTACCCCATTTCAATCTCTATACATGGTTGATCTCATAATCAAACTGTACTTAGAGTGTTGAGAGTTTATGGCACAGCTGCGTTACTTTTTCCCTATATAAGAAATCAATCAATTTAAAAACAATAATAAGGCTATTCTAAGGGTTTCAACCACATTTAAATCCTTGTAGTTAATTAACCTTCATGACGTATGTTTACTTTGCATACCGAGACTATTGCTTGATAAATGTATGATAAATTGTACCTTTCTATGGCATCGAACAATGGGCAAAACAGAAAGATGTAGTTCTTTTAGGAATTTCATTCCTATTTAAACCCCTCTGGGTGTTTGTCTACACGAAACATTGCAGATTTTCTATTCAGGTCCCAAGGCAATACGTGAGCTAAATTTCAACTTTCAATAATATTATGAAGTTTAAAAGATTAATAGTTAGCGAGAGCTTTGCTTTATATAAGAGCCTGTAAAAGTATAAGTCAAAACCATCTTAAGAATTATCACATAAGAATAATTTTAAACCCCAAACAATGTTACGCTCTCATTTTGGACTCAAAATATTTGTCGGAAATGTCTAATTTTAAAGACTCGATTGATTAATTAGCATCAATATTTTTCAAGTAATTCTCGTAAATTCACTAGTTTTGCAATATTTAAATGAAAACTTCAATTATGTTGTAAACTTAATTATGATATATTTCTGAGTAATCAATATAAATTATGCAGATTATAGTATAGGTTAGTATGATATAACAATCACCACGCTGTATACTCCTATTTGTATATGCTGTTGAGTTAAACACCTACTTCCTGTATATGTGCGGTGATACCTGTTAGACAAATTGGCCTATCTGTGCCACGAAGCTAAATCCTTACGAGCTGTGTGAGTTTGTATTAATTTTGTGTATAGTAATAATTATTTTGAATCTCTTTTACGTATTTATGTTAATAGAAATATGCGTTCCTTGAGGTGGGTTCATGGCAGCTACGTTTTATTGATTGTCATTATAGCATGGTAATCATTAAATCGTCAAAAAACCAAGATTCGTCGATAAGTTACATGGATTTGTTTTCATTCTGAAAATTGTTTGGAAACTATGCGATGTCTCGAATAAAGCGTTTAGGATAAGGATATTAGTACTATGTTTTTCAAAATGAGAAAATATTTTAGTTTTTCGTCCCTGAGACATAGTGCCAGTATGTTACATTAGAGTTTTATAACGTATGCTTATTCTCTGTAATAAGGTGCATGTTGTTGTCAAGTTTTGCACTGATTGATAGTGACCATAATCACATTTCCACAATTTTAAATTGTAGCTATATAGTATTTAGAGGGTACTAAACATAATTATTTGCAAGAAAATAAAATGTGATCATGTGTCACGGTACGTATATATATCGGGTGGGGAAAAGTGGAGGGTCACGACACGTATTTATAATAAGTGGAATAATCCTCCATCAGTCACTCCGATTACCTAAATTGAACAATGATCCATCGCTAAGTAGCATCGTCGTGAACATGTTAATATTATAAGTTATGAACGCATGAAAGTAATTACATTTTTACATTTTATTTCGTAATTAACTGTATTTTAAATTTTCAGATATTTTTATTAATCTCTGACTTTTATCATCTATATATTCTAATGGTACATTTATTTTTAAAAACAGTACATTTAATCTTCCATCGCTCTAAGCCTTTTGATATACAATCCTTTAAAAGCATCTACAATTTATAACAACGACTATAAGATTTTATTGAACGGAAACAAACTTTTCATTGCAATGTATTTTACTTCTTTACGTATTTGGTCTTTATCCAAGAGCATAAAACTTTAACAATTCAGTGAATATTAGTAGGAGAGTCAATGAACCTTTTGGAGCGAGGCCATATCACAATAAACGTTACTGTACAAGTTTATCTAACTTATTTTCAATTATCACTCATGAAATAAGCTTAACATAAAATAATTTAGAAATAATTAGCATTCCATTGCGTATTATCAATAAAAATGTAACACTACTGATTACAAACGTATTCTCAAGATTAATATGTATGTGAAAAACGTTTTAAAATATTTGAAATGTTACATATATCCCAATTGTATTGTCAAGATGATTTTGACGCTTAATACGCCATGCATCAGGTAATAAATTCAGCTTTTGCTAACATTTCCGGACGAAAATGGTCAAACCGTAAGGAAACAAACATTTTAGTAAGTTTTGGATAGTAACTGTGATCCAAAAACTGCACGTGGAAGATGAGTTTCTGTGTTGCATCAACGAAGATCTGACACCTGACAACGTTTTGATCGAACAAATTATAATCAAGCGAGTTAGAAACTAAATCACAACTGAAAAAAGTATTAAAAGGTAAATTTCTTGCGCGGCTGAGACAAAATCTTTCCTCCAATCCCAGCTAGGTTTTGGCTTTTAGTGTAGTGTTAGTTTGTACTAGCGGGTCATAAAACACTCTCCATTTACACCCCCAACCTGCAGTAGAGAAGTTAACTACATCAGATTCGAACTTATCAGAACTCGAAGGAACAAGTAATCATATCTTATATGTTTATAAACTATGGTTACTCACAGCTGTAGTGTCAAATTTAATAGCGTTCATTTTAGCTTTATGTTTTTAATCAGTTTAGTACCTTTCTCTTAGAATGCAGTAATAAAGAATTTAAAACCAGCTACTCACCTAAAATTCAAGGTGATCTTTTCTGCCCTGGCCGTTATACTTTCGAAAAACAAAATTTAAAACTTAAAATGCATTAGTGGATTGTACTCACTACGTAAGAACTCCTAGCCAAATGTAAAATGACTTTTACCTTTATATATCTGGTTTTGATCTCAGTGAGATTTGTGTGTGCATCTATTATAACAACTAAAAGTGTTATATTGTTACAATAACTTAAGACCCAAAGTATTGTAAATGTGCTATATATAATTCTATTGCTAGTATTGAATGCAAATTTTACACGAAATCGTACATGTTTATCTATTTTGTATAAACATTTGTCGTTGCCAATTCTGCAGCTTCTGGTTGCTTGTGTATTAGATTAAATAAATAACTGAAAAATCCCTCCTGGTACACTAATGGTAAATATTATAAAAATAAAACAAAATTATAATTTTAAAACATTTTAATTTCGAAAATTTTTTAATTAAAGAGGTTTATTAAACAGTATGGAATTAAAATAATATATCAAAAATAAAAGACACGTTTACTCCGGAAGTAAAAATTGTCAGTTTGACATGGAGAATGTCATGGTTGAGGGCTAATCCACTTTATGTTGACCCTAGTTCCATCTGCTGAGATTATCTAAACTGTGTACTTTGGTAAAGACGAGTTTCCTTTCCACAACATTTAATTATAAAATGCAAATAACTGTATTTTGTACAATACTAATTTCTTTCCTTTTGAAATCCAAATTTAAAATTGAGTTATGTATCTTTGAAGACATTTAAATACAAAGTAGTGACAAAGCAATTTTTTAATACAATTAGTTTTAAAACGATGAATTTTGCAAAGGATTTTACTTCAAGAGATGAAAACTTTTACTAAATTCAAATATTTTAAAATCATTCATATTCTTTAGATGCACTTCACAAATGTATTTAAAAGAAGTGCGGATACCCCATTTAGGTAATTATCAATTTAACCCTAAAGAATCATAACAAATGAAATTTAACTATTATTAGCCTATCATACGTCCTGAGGCCAGCGCATTATTCTTTTCTCATGGTGTAGCCGATATAGAATGTGTGCAATGAAAACATATGAGACTTACATTCTGCTCTTAAATAATTTCCTCGGATTTACTATAAAATAATAATAAATGTGCTTGTTTGTTATTATTTTATAGACATTAGAAATGTTATATATTTAAAAGTACATTGGAGAAAATAGAGATGAACTCCATTTATATTTGATCCCGGACGTTAAAACTCAACATTTTATTCATAAAATTGTTATAAATATTCACTCGTTTGCGCACGTAGATGTGCATGGAATATTTTTAATCTTTGTCTTTTATAAAATATGTTGTTAATTCAATAAGGTAAAGTTGGGTATATTTTTTATTGTTATCAGTAAACCAGATTTATAACATAACTACAGATTCTTTGTTTGGACACTTATTGTGTCTATACAGTAATGATATAAAACTGTCGTATTTTAGATATTTTTATCAAAATCAATCACTATATTAATGAGAAAGAGAATGATAGAAGAATGGTTATAATACTTGTACACCTTCTGAAATAATAGAAACTACCAATTGTAAAAAGCCCGTAATTTGTCTAAAGCCAAATAACCAGATATAATATTACAATAAATATCAGAGTTTAAAATTATAAATACTGTTATTTTAAGTTTTAATAACATACACTGAATCTTTCGAAGAACCCAAACCGATGCAAAAAAAGCAAGATATAACTATGAAAACAGAAATACATTATATTCATCGAAGCAATTCATTAACACGAAAACATTTTTGTCGTAGAACAATGGTAGATGTCTCATTTATAGATATTATTAATACGCTTTTAAGTTTTTTCTAATTTTTTCTATACTTATAAAGTAATCACATTATACAGTGTATAAAATTAATATAAAGCAATAATCTTTTTTTATACTTCATTATTTGTATATGTCAAAAGTAAAAATCTAAATCAAATTTAAATTACGAAAAAAAACTAATTAAATATTCAAGATTATTAATATGCCCATATTTTTCAAATAAGAAATTAAGGGCAGAAATAATATTTAGATTTCATATAGATGATATGGTGGTAAAACGATGTATAGAGCCATTACATGTGACAGATGGAAAAATAAGATATCTTTGTTCAATATTTACAATATATCCAGTAGAGTATGTTGTTGTTTTTAATATTCAGTAGAAGACTCCTTGTTATTTTTAAATCATTTACATCACCCCTATCTACAGCGAACATTCAGTTGTATCGTCGGAGCCACTCTAGAGATGTGGTCCGGCCGTGGTCACTCTTAAGTCTCTCACTTTGTTTTCTCTCGGGAAAAGTATAAAGTCTTGGGTCTTTATGCCCTATTTTTTGGTATTCATTGTATAATGTCTTGTTGCTGACGTCGAACGTGACATGGGGATCCCAGTGCAGCCCTGGAGGCCCTGGCCTAGCTTAAAGTCCTCCCCCTCGGATGAAGCTAGGAAAGAACCAAGATCAACATCGTTGAGTTGGCATATATCCTTAAATGCACCGTTTACACCTCATATCTCATATGTCCTTCAATATATGGATGTTTCCATACTTGCGATGTTATTTTCGGGGCAAGCGAAAATATTCGCAACTTGCCAGATAGCCAGTCGAGCTGGGTTAGAAAATTTCCAGGGTTCGAGAATTTCATACAACTATTATTTATTGTTAGGAGTCGAATCAGAGGTCCCTGCGGAAGAAATTGATACTTCCAAAATAACGTTGGGCTTACTTCATCACGTCAACTCCAATAAAATTTTGAAGACGTAAAAAATAAAAAAATAATATTGCCCAGAAAAATAAAAATTTCTTGTTCTAGGAAAGTTATTGTTCAAGCGAGTTCGATTTTCGAAAAACAACTGTATTGTTTATTAATACGTCGGTCAGTGAGGAATTACAAGTAAGCTGAGTAGTCTCCACTGATAACTTGGTCGGGGAGTCGTATACAGTAATTATTGAGCCCGGGGTTGGAATAATTAATCGGTTAAATAATGATCGTTAGTAGAAGCAAAATACAAAATCAAAGCAAAATATGAATAGCAATGGCAAACAAAAGCAATATTCAAATAACACCAATAGCAAAATATACAATCTTATAAATTAAAAATTAGCCATGCACCAATATCACAGTGCAACTACTATATACATAAAAGCAAGCACTAACCATTAACAAAAAATATTTCTACGGGATGCAAAAGCTAGATGCATTTATAATATAAAAATATACTAAGCTGTATTTATTCTGTAGGCAAGTGTATAGCTCCAAAATAAAATATCAAGTTTACTTTCTCAGGCATATAATTTTGGAAAATAAAAAAAAAACAAAGTAATCACTTATAACACACCATGCAGAATTACCCTACCATATGCAAGCTAAGATAAAGGTAAATGATTTAAACTATGCAATAAGGCTACTAAGCTAAATTACTATAAAATATTAGGGCTCTATGAATATCAAAGAAAAATTGAACACTCACCCTATCTGCACAGTTCACCAGAAAAATAAACTAAAATATCGTTAAATAAATATTTTGATGGAGGTTATCGGGGTGAGGGTGGTGTCAGGACGTTTCGCAAAAATAAAAAGAAAGGGTTGCGAGTCCCGAAATAGATAAAGGAGAAAAATAAAGATAATCACTTACAAAAATATAAATAATTAATAAAATGAAAATTAGATTGAACTTCAATAAGAAAGAAAAATATTTCCGCGTTAGATTAGAGATTCGCCAAGAAATGTGATAATAATCAGACAACAGAATGATGGTCGAGAAAACTTTATACCTAATATAAAAATTTACATCGATTGAACATAAGATTTAGTTTATGAGGACGGGGCCAGTGGGAAGAAAGTATTTATAAAAGGAAGTCGTGGGTATAGGATGCCAGTACTATCGCCGGAAAGAAAGCAGTGGTAAGGCGAGTCCCGACTGTTATAATTTTTTCCGGGTAGGAGATAATTGGTAGGAAAGTTCGTAAAGGAAACTCGGGATGAGGTGTCAGATCGATCGCCAGGAAAAGAAATGCGAGATCTGAAAAATTTAGAAAGGAAAATTTTAACACAGTAATTAAAATTTAGTCGAAATGGCAAAAAAAAATAATCTGAGTAATTGGAATTCAAAATATAAGTTAAATTGAAGAAAAGAATAACTTTAGTAATTCTAGTTGAAAAAGTAATTAAAGTTTGAGTAAATTTAGAAAGTCAAATATATTCTATTTAAATTTATTGATACCTTTAAATATCAAATAAATTATTAAGAGTATATTTAAAATCAAACAATTATCTTATCAAAATAAATCTATAACCATCAAACATTAATAATATATTTCAGATCGATTAATTTTCATAAATGATAAATAAAATATTAAATTCTGTTTCACATAAAAATTTGGAAGAATTGTTGATGGCGGAGATAAAACACTTTAGTAAGGAACAGGGTCGTTGTTCCTTACCTGGTGCTGGATATCGGCGGCGGGCGTCGAGTCGCGATGTAGTCGTTCAGCGAGCGGGGTCGGGGGAAGGGGTCGAAGTAGTGGTGAGCAGCGGTCGTCGGCGGTGTCGCGGTCACTGGCTGTCTCTCTGTGTGTCTTCAATCGGCCGTCATTATATAGGTTCGCGCGATCGCGGGGGTGGGGGAAGCCTCTCCTCTCGCCGTGATCGGAGGGGAAGCGGCGATATCCGTGCGGGCACGGACCTGCCAGATAGCGTCTGACCTCATCGTCAGTAAAATAATTATTTCGCTCCTTTTATGATAATTCTAAAACTCAAGTCGTTATTCGTAATATTAAAAAAAATTGTCTGTTCTAATTTTTTCAATTTTACTAATGAATATTTTAAATTTAAAATTTAATTTTGTATGTTAAAAAAATAACATGTTACACCCCATCTGTACTTCGGGAAACAAAAAAAGAAGAAAAAAAGTTAAATGTGGTATTTGTATATAGATAAACAAAAAAGGTTACCGTAGTTTAACCTCCTCTTGTATTCGTTTTTGAAAGTTTCTGAAATGAAATGAAACAAACTAAAGACTCTTTTCGTACGAAATTAATGTTTTAATCAACGAATAAAATAAAATGATAAACATATTCTGGCAAGAAAATATAACTAAAAACAAATTGCAATCTGCAGAAACAAAAAAAATTATTTAACAAAACTAAAATTTACACTAAAATACATTATGGGCACAGTCTTTCACGATACATATAATTACTATAAAAACAAAATCAAATATCGCTTTACAAATAAAAATAAACAAAAACCGAACTCGAAAATATAAAATCTCTAAGGGAAGGATATTAGACACGCCGGGTACAGGAGAGTGGCAGTCTTACAAGGAAGAATTTGGGATAGAAAGGTGATTTGTTGTAGGAATACTAGTCTACTAAAGCAACTCTTGGCGCCAAAACAATAAACACATCGGGCAAACCAAGAAATCATACAATAAAACAGATTAGTCGAAAGGAAACTATGGGCACACTACGGGGCAACACAGGGATCTAGTGTGCCTCCAAGGAAGAGTACGCCTTCAGATCCTTCGTATGGGCTCGGCCTACGTCTTTTCCTTGGAGATCTCGAAGTTCGAATATATTCCATCCTATTTTTCTATATAGGATGTATGGTCCTTCAAACTTTGGTGCCAATTTTCCTGCTATATTCTCAGCCGCTGAGGAAAGTGTATAGCTGCGCCTCAAAACTTGTTGGCCTATTACAAAACTGTTATCTCTTCTTCTGAGATTATAGTAATGAGCTTGGCGAGTGTGTGCTTTTTCCATGTTTAGCTTACATTTTTCCCTTATTTTTAGCATGAAGTTCATTCGAGATTCATGTATATCGATTTCGCTAGGTTTAACAGCACCTTGAGTGGCATTCTCTAATACCTGACCGTAGATACAGTTTGGAGTTTTAAGTTCTCTACCAAAATTGAGCATGGCCGGGGTAAATTTTGTTGACTCGCTACAACATGTATTCAACGCAAATCTAAATTCATTTAAATGTTGATCCCAACTACGATGATCATTTCGCACAAACTGAGAAATCATAGTTTTTAATACGCGGTTCGTTCGCTCTGTTGGATTACTCTGCGGACTATAAGGTGCGGTTATTTTGTGAATTATTCCCCAATCACTTGTAAGTTTTTGGAAGATTTTCGAGAGGTATTGCGTTCCGTTATCTGTCAGTACTACTTCTGGAGCACCATATCGCATCAATATAAGGTCTTCGAACTTTTCTGCCACCTTCTTAGCAGTTGCTGATGGTAATGCTACAATTTCTACCCATTTGGTAAAGGTATCTTGGAACACCAGGATAAATCTGTTTCCTTTACGAGATCGAGGTAAAGGTCCCATCAGATAGCTGGTTACTGTGAACCAAGGTCCTTGGGGGTGTCTGAAATGCATTTTCCCCACCGGTTTGCATTGTTCCACCTTGTATCTCTGGCAAGTGTCGCAATTTTTTACATATTTTCGAATATCGTTTCTCCATCCAGGCCAAAAGTATCTGGCGCTGATTTTCTGGATCGTTTTGTTTACACCTAAAATGGCCAGCTGTTGTGCTGTCATGATTTTCTCTCAGTACATCGGATTTTAGAGAATCTGGTACGCAAAGTTTCCAATTTGTTTTTGGGTCGGTAGATGATTTATCGATTTTTCGGTATAGTTTATTTCCTCGAATGGTGTAATCTGCATATTTATTCGGACTTGCAGATACCTTCCGAAGCATTTTCGAGTGCCAATCGGGCATAAGTTCGCCTGAAGCTTTTTCCTAGCCTTGGTTCCTTGGTTTTGAGCGATAGTTGCCTCCGAGAGTTATTCGAAACTGTCGTTGGCGGTGCTACAACCAACGGTTGAACCGACTACAGGATCACAGCTTGACGTGTCGATCGGATACCGGGAGAGTGCGTCTGCTACTCGGTTCAGGACTCCCTTGCGGGTATTGGACTTCGAAGTCATGTTGCTGTAGTTCCAGCATCCAGCGAGCAAGTCTTCCAGATGGTTTCTCCAAACTCATCAAACCACTTTAAAGCTTGATGGTCAGTTATCGCAATAAACTTGTACCCTTCGAGGTACGGACGAAATTTTTGAACGGCCCATACCAGAGCTAGGCATTCTTTCTCGGTTACGGAAAATTTCTTTTCATTCTCGTGTAAAAAGTCGACTCGCATATGCAATAACCTTCTCCCGCTTGCCAATAGTTTGAGTAAGCGAAGCCCCTAAACCTTCATTGGAGGCATCCACGTGGACCACAAAAGTTTCCTTGAAGTCAGGGCAGGCTAAGACCGGTGCGGTAGAAAGTTTTGCTTTAAGGGAATTGAATGCTCGTTCTTGAGAATCCGTCCATTCCCATCTATTCCCCTTTCTTAAGAGTTTCGTCAATGGCTTAGATATGTTTTGCAAAGTTTTCGATAAATCGTCTGTACCAAGACGCAAGTCCCAAGAAACTCCGTACTTGTTTTACAGTTTTAGGTGCTGGAAAATCTACAATTGATTTAACCTTTTCTGGATCCGTCTGGATTCCTCTCTCGTTTATTACGTGGCCAAGGTATTTCAACTCCTTTTTACAAAAGTTACATTTTTCCATATTTGGTAATAATCCTGCATTTCTAAGGCGTTCGAACACTTCTTTGAGAAGTTTTAAATGTTCTTCGAAAGTTCGGGATACCAGCACCAAATCGTCTAAATAGGCAAAAGCGTAAGGCTCAAAACTCAGGTCCTATCACTTGGTCTAGCAATCTCTGAAAGGTAGCCGGAGCAGAGTGTAAGCCAAATGGCATGACCTTGAATTGGAATAACCCTCTGCCGGGAACAGTGAAAGCCGTAATTGGTCTACTGTTAACTTCGAGAGGTACCTGCCAATAGCCATCCTTTAGGTCGATCGTGGATATATAGCAAGCATTTCTCAGTTTGTCGAGTATCGAACTTATTTGGGGAAGGGGATATGCATCCTTTTCACTGACCGCATTAACTCGCCTTAAGTCGATGCAACACCTTACTTTTCCATTCGATTTCTTAACCAGCACTAGTGGAGAGCTCCATGGACTAGATGATGGTTCAATGATGCCTGACTCCAGCATCTTGTCAACTTCTTTGTTAATGATCGCCTGCATTGCCGGGTTGCGATAATAATACCTCTGTTTTATGGGTGTATCAGTTTTAAGGCGAATTTTATGTTCCACTAATGTCGTGCGACCAATAAAACCATCGAACAAATTCAACTGATAATCAAGGAATTCTTTCAGTTTTTTACTTTTTACTTCTGTTAGTGTCATAACGGCATCAGTATGAATAGTCTTTGAATTATCGCATCTAGTCACTGTTTCTGCAGTACTTTCATGAGAAGTGATATCGATCAGTTTTAAAGGCGTTATGACGTCCATACCCAAAATCATTGGCGTAGTTAAGCCTGGTAGAAACAGGGCGCGTACCTTAGTTCTAATATCGGCTATCTCGCAGTTAAATTCGAAGGCCTGAGATATCTGGCTATTTGAGCTATCGGCCATATTAACATTAACATTTACGTTCTTAGGCCTAACGCCTAACTGTAATAGATGATGAGCTACTCTTTCCCCTATAATAGTCACCATTGATCCTGTATCAAGCAGTGCACAAAAGGTAGTTTCTTGAATCTTAATGGATACAAATGGTCTAGGATCGTTCGATTTAATTTCTGCACAGCTGCTTTTGTTAAATTCTTTTATTTGGTTGAGCCACTTGGGCCATTCGATTGAGGTGATTTGTTGCCCCAGAGTCCCGGGACACCTCTGACGCTCCGGGCTCCGGAAATGTTTCCTGCCTGCAAGGACACTGGACGGTTCGAACTCCTACTTTCTTACAGTTAAAACAGCGAATAGTTTTAGGGAGAGGACACTGGTGGTATTTATGCCCTTTAGTTTCGCAATTCCAACAAGTAGGAATGGTAGTCGTTGTATCTGTAGTAAGATGCCTTGGCTGAGTAGTGTTAGTCGGGACAGTTGTAGAGGGCTCGAACCTTCGCTTATCGGTAAAATATTTGGGTTTATCGTGATACAGTTCTGGCTTATCTATCATCTGAACTGGGTATGACTTAAAAACTCTACGTTTTGAGTCGTATGCCGTCTCAGGTACCATGGATTGAGCCGGATTTGGAGGAGGTCGGTAACTATTCTTCTCTCGCAAATAAACTTTCATAACCTTCGGCAAGATGAATTAATTCACTAATCGAGTGAAAACTTTCCCTTCTGATCGTTAATTTGTATTCAGGTCTCATGTTTGAATATAATCGGTTTAGTGTTTGGTTTACAGAGAAGCCACCACGTCGTCGAATTAGAGTCGTAAGGGCTACAATAAATTTTTCGCATTGGCTCACTCTCGCCCTGAGTTCTTCGAGTTATTTCCTCATCCAAGTTACGTCGGTAATCTGGAGGAAGATACTGCTCTTCGAAGCTGATTATAAAGTCGTCATAGTTTGTCCAAAATGACTTATTTATTTCGGTACCAGAAAAAGAGCGTTTCCCATTAAAAAAGTTCCGGTAATGCTTTTTAGTAGCCGATCGGGAGGTATTTCATAAGATTCGGCCAGTTCATTGAGACGCTCAATGAAAGAGACTGGGTCTGCATCCCCATCGAATCTCAAATTCCATTTCCGAACTTGATTGCAGATATGAGAGATATCCGGATGTCTAAGTTCAGATGTAGGCCTGCTTGCCATGTTAGCGCCACTGTACAATCCAAAATTCGGGTCCACAAGGCTCATCACCTGTGAGGGATCTTGCTGTCGGCATTCTTAACGGGTGAGGTGTTGTTATGTCTGGTTGTGTTTGTTTGGGCTATGGAATTTACAGATTTTTCGTGCATTAAAAGGGCTAATCGTTTCCTGTACTAGTCTAAAACTAGCTGTAGGAGGGAGGTTTAACATTTCTCGAATGCTAACTTCCTCATGTTGTATATGACCATCAACATGAGAGGCACTAATCGGTCCTAATGCTGAGGAAACTACATTGGTCGTGAGGTTTTGTCCGCATGGCAATAATTCTGTTCTTAGTGGAAGAGGCTCAGGAGGTGTTTTTCCAGACCTAAGAAAAGTTACAAGTCGCTTTCGTAGTTCAGCCACATTACCATCCGGATTCAGATTAAATTTTCTTAACTCTTCCTGTAGGTCGTTCTTTTGTAGTTTATAAATCCAGCCCACACGAGGATCATTCTCCGAAGGAGAAGGAAGCATAATTTGGGGATTGGGAATGGTTGTAGGAGGGATCGGTAGGCCCATTGTAGTAGCAGTAGTACTAGTAGTAGTGGTGGCGGTAATAGTAGCAGTAGTAGTGGTAGTAATCGGTGCGACTGATGTTACGACTGTAGGAGGACTCATTTTTGGCACTGTACCACCAGAAGCCTGTGGTGTCGTAATACGAGTTAAAGTCGTAGTGGTTGTGGTTGTTTTTCGTTTGTTTGCGTCCCCTTGTCCATTCATTTCCGTTTACATACATAAAGAATAAAATTTGATAAGGGCGGAGAAAGAGGTTCAATAAGTACATCATTATTGAACGTATAACATTTTCTTAAACAAAAAGTTATTGTAAAAATTTAACAATTTTTAGTCGTAAATTGTAAAGTATATTCACAAAAAAGTGTAAAGTAAATCGTAAAGTTCGTAAATTAACGTATATTACAGTCCCAGTTGTTCGGGCGCCACTTTGCGATGTTATTTTCGGGGCAAGCGAAAATATTCGCAACTTGCCAGATAGCCAGTCGAGCTGGGTTAGAAATTTCCAGGGTTCGAGAATTTCATACAACTATTATTTATTGTTAGGAGTCGAATCAGAGGTCCCCTGCGGAAGAAATTGATACTTCCAAAATAACGTTGGGCTTACTTCATCACGTCAACTCCAATAAAATTTTGAAGACGTAAAAAATAAAAAAATAATATTGCCCAGAAAAATAAAAATTTCTTGTTCTAGGAAAGTTATTGTTCAAGCGAGTTCGATTTTCGAAAAACAACTGTATTGTTTATTAATACGTCGGTCAGTGAGGAATTACAAGTAAGCTGAGTAGTCTCCACTGATAACTTGGTCGGGGAGTCGTATACAGTAATTATTGAGCCCGGGTTGGAATAATTAATCGGTTAAATAATGATCGTTAGTAGAAGCAAAATACAAAATCAAAGCAAAATATGAATAGCAATGGCAAACAAAAGCAATATTCAAATAACACCAATAGCAAATATACAATCTTATAAATTAAAAATTAGCCATGCACCAATATCACAGTGCAACTACTATATACATAAAGCAAGCACTAACCATTAACAAAAAATATTTCTACGGGATGCAAAAGCTAGATGCATTTATAATATAAAAATATACTAAGCTGTATTTATTCTGTAGGCAAGTGTATAGCTCCAAAATAAAATATCAAGTTTACTTTTCTCAGGCATATAATTTTGGAAAATAAAAAAAAAAACAAAGTAATCACTTATAACACACCATGCAGAATTACCCTACCATATGCAAGCTAAGATAAAGGTAAATGATTTAAACTATGCAATAAGGCTACTAAGCTAAATTACTATAAATATTAGGGCTCTATGAATATCAAAGAAAAATTGAACACTCACCCTATCTGCACAGTTCACCAGAAAAATAAACTAAAATATCGTTAAATAAATATTTTGATGGAGGTTATCGGGGTGAGGGTGTCAGGACGTTCCGCAAAAATAAAAAGAAAGGGTTGCGAGTCCCGAAATAGATAAAGGAGAAAAATAAAGATAATCACTTACAAAAATATAAATAATTAATAAAATGAAAATTAGATTGAACTTCAATAAGAAAGAAAAATATTTCCGCGTAGATTAGAGATTCGCCAAGAAATGTGATAATAATCAGACAACAGAATGATGGTCGAGAAAACTTTATACCTAATATAAAAATTTACATCGATTGAACATAAGATTTAGTTTATGAGGACGGGGCCAGTGGGAAGAAAGTATTTATAAAAGGAAGTCGTGGGTATAGGATGCCAGTACTATCGCCGGAAAGAAAGCAGTGGTAAGGCGAGTCCCGACTGTTATAATTTTTTTCCGGGTAGGAGATAATTGGTAGGAAAGTTCGTAAAGGAAACTCGGGATGAGGTGTCAGATCGATCGCCAGGAAAAGAAATGCGAGATCTGAAAAATTTAGAAAGGAAAATTTTAACACAGTAATTAAAATTTAGTCGAAATGGCAAAAAAAAATAATCTGAGTAATTGGAATTTCAAAATATAAGTTAAATTGAAGAAAAGAATAACTTTAGTAATTCTAGTTGAAAAAGTAATTAAAGTTTGAGTAAATTTAGAAAGTCAAATATATTCTATTTAAATTTATTGATACCTTTAAATATCAAATAAATTATTAAGAGTATATTTAAAATCAAACAATTATCTTATCAAAATAAATCTATAACCATCAAACATTAATAATATATTTCAGATCGATTAATTTTTCATAAATGATAAATAAAATATTAAATTCTGTTTCACATAAAAATTTGGAAGAATTGTTGATGGCGGAGATAAAACACTTTAGTAAGGAACAGGGTCGTTGTTCCTTACCTGGTGCTGGATATCGGCGGCGGGCGTCGAGTCGCGATGTAGTCGTTCAGCGAGCGGGGTCGGGGGAAGGGGTCGAAGTAGTGGTGAGCAGCGGTCGTCGGCGGTGTCGCGGTCACTGGCTGTCTCTCTGTGTGTCTTCAATCGGCCGTCATTATATAGGTTTCGCGCGATCGCGGGGGTGGGGGAAGCCTTCTCCTCTCGCCGTGATCGGAGGGGAAGCGGCGATATCCGTGCGGGCACGGACCTGCCAGATAGCGTCTGACTCATCGTCAGTAAAATAATTATTTCGCTCCTTTTATGATAATTCTAAAACTCAAGTCGTTATTCGTAATATTAAAAAAAATTGTCTGTTCTAATTTTTTCAATTTTACTAATGAATATTTTAAATTTAAATTTAATTTTGTATGTTAAAAAAATAACATGTTACATACTTTAACTTCATTTGTAGCTCTCTCTCTCTCTCCACATAACGTTTTGGTGGTCCGAGTCAGGATCATTAATTTCTTAATTTCATTTGCATCTATCTCTTTGTGAACGTTACAATCATAGAAAGATAATTTCAAAACAACAACCCTTCAATATAACTGGAACCGACTGTGTTAGAGTTTTTTAACCTAACTGGAACGTGTGTGTTATTACACGTGTATTATGAATAATAACATGTCATATTTTTATATTAGGGCTATATGCATTACCTAAATATTATAATATACGTTTATTTGTTTTTATTTATTTTAACTTAATTTCCATTTAAAATAACTTCATTTTGCTTAGTTAAAACTTTTATATGGTTTTTAAATTATAGAACTAGATCAACTTTCAAACAGTACCACAAAGCGGCTGAATATAAGTATAATATATTTTCACAGCAAATAAACGAGCTATGACTTCAGTAGGGACATATTTTTGATGACTAAGGAAAGTATCTTTCCAATTAAATGTTTTAGATAAAATACTAAGTAATGAAATTACATAATATAAGTAAATTAAGTGTCATTCATTTAATTTAAAATTCACATAAATAATATTTGTAACTTTAATGTGGTTACCAATCTATTTGTCTGTGGGTCTGATTACAAGACTTTATACTGCTTGAAACGTCTTCAACCCCTCGTGGAATCAAAAACATATATATTTTCTCTCTTTTACTTTCTACCGAGATAACAATAAAACATTAAACCCATCATAATGTCAATGGAACCAAATGTTGCTGGAAATCTAGGCACATATATTCATCATGCAACAATATTTTGAATACGTTTCTAATGGCCTTATTTCATGTTTTGTGAATTATATTTTGTAAAGTTCTCATTTTATGTATATTTCAATGAATTTCTTCACTATTGATTGAAACCATGAGTGAAGTTTTTTTCACTATTAGTACTAAAACCCAGGGTACAGATTAGTGATCTAAAAGAAATGTTCAAATGTGCTGTCTTGTCAATAATCAGTATGTTCGGAACAAAATGTAAAAAGTGCACTCAATTTTCATCATAAATGAAAGTTATAGTTAATCCTATCTCAAGTAATTAGCTCAAAATGTAAAAGTGCAGTCAATTTTCTTCATAAATGAAAGTTATAGTTAATCGCATCTCAAGTAATTAGCTCAAAATGTAAAAGTGCAGTCAATTTTCTTCATAAATGAAAGTTATAGTTAATCCTATCTCAAGTAATTAGCTTATAACCTCACCCTAAGAGAATGTTTCAATCTTATAGTTAATTCTCAGTTGTCTATCTATAATAAACATATAAGGACAAATAAGGTATTCTCCTCCGTATTTTAATTTATTTTTACCGTACGTAATTTCCTGGCTCACTCGACCCAAATTATCGGCAAGCCTTTCACTGAAAAGTTTAGATTGAATCAGCGGCTTAAGATTAAAAAGTTCGTACTACTTAAAGAAAGCCTATAGATGTAATGGTCGAAATAAATTGGCCATAGCGCCATCTATTATACGAAGTCAGACCATAGCATGGTTGCAGAATACCGACTTGACTCTTCTATTCTTACGTTAACTTCACGGGCAGTTTTCCAAACATTTCTGGACATGATATATTTAAATTTTTTTTGCAAACAAAATACAACATACACTCTTTTTAAAACATGATATTCCGAATCCCATTCATTCAGCTAATACAATATACATACTTTTTAATGTATGATATTCTTCTAAATGCCATTAATTTAGCTTACACTACAAATTTAGTCCGAAATTTGATTATTTTTATACTAATATTAAAATTATTTACGTAAACATGTATTATATGTTCCCCAACTAACTGCACCACCGCGTAGGAGTATGGCTATGGCTCTCTAACGCACAGGTCACAGGTTCAGTTCAGTTTAACACCTCGGGGAAGTTAATAAATATTTTCAAGTGATTTTGGATTGTTTCCCCTAAAAACCTTTCCATTGATAATTCACAATTCACATGACGTAAAAATAAACCTTGCTTAAAATTTATAATCAAAGTATAAACTATTTAAATATAAAAACGGAAAGGAACGACAATATATAATAAAAAACACGATGATAAACTCTTTTTGTTTTATAAAGTTACTGCATAGTGAAGATGCAGCGTAAAAAATCTAGATAGTATTATTATACAGTATTAAATAAAAGCCAAGCAAATATAATTTGGCTCCTAAAGAAATTTTAATATTTTTAAACCACAATATTAAGTGTAGTATAATGTATAATGTTAAACGTACTCATAAATATACAGATATACCTAGGGAACCTATTAAAAGTTGACGTTCTCACCCCCTAAATTATATCACAGAGTACAATCTCGAACAAGAATATAGTTTAACACAATGTATCACACAGTGTTTTGTGCAATATGTCAATCCCAACAGTAGGTTTTAACTTTCGTTAACATATTACGTGTAAAGATCAAACTCGTATTTTAGATTGTCTGTAAAGTATAGAACTTTAACAGAGAATTATATTCTATTTTATAGATATTTATTTTACTCTTGGTTTATTTACTGAACAATATACAGATTACTCATAGTTAATACTCCAAATTCTTTTCTTAAAAATGTCACTTATTTCATTTCGTCTTTTAGTTTACATTGAAGAAATTCCTAAATATTTATGATCATCTAACAATATTATGGCCAAAATATAACAACACATTGCAAAGCGAATACATAAGTATATTTCCCAGTAATTTAACAAAGCATAAGAATTGCTTGGTAAAAAAACCAATATCTGAAGACAACAATAATTTGGAGAGGAAAACAGATCGAGCTGACTGTCTCCAATTATTGAGCCCGATACCAATTACGCCGGGTGAGACTAGACAATCTCCATTTAGTTAAACATTATTGACATTAAGGACATTTTGTGTTTATAAGGGAAGTGTTGATTCGAGTCCCATTTGTGTATTTTAAAATAAAACCCGCCTTATACATTACACTTTCAGGGTGAATTGGAACAAAATTGTAAAATATTAACCTTTTCATTTATGAAAGTCATTCAAATAAAACAAAATATAGTGTGACCTTGGAGGTTGCGTTAAGAATTTTAATATTGAAAAATCATATTAACATTGTTTATAATTTGGTTCTTGCCCCTTATCATCCATTTCAAATATTTGTTTTTAATAAAATACATTTTGTGACTAAGTATTTGTGGAATGTGTGTTATTCATCAGAAAAACGAACAAGAATTAAAAAATGGTATTTATTTTATGAGTATAAAACTTATCGAATTATGTTATAAATGAACAAAATTCATCATTATAGAGGTGAATGAAGGACTTCTGTTCATTTCTACAACTTAACCTCTAAACACAAAAGACATAAATCAAAATACAGTTATTATTATTATTACATTAGCATGTCTATCATATATTACATCTAATAACAGATAATTCATCAGGCATGTCAAAACAATGTAAGTTTTAAATATTGAAATGAAGTTCATACACAACACTTAAAAATTGTCCATTTTAATACCAATATTTTAACACACTGTTACCTCAAAATGCGACCACAAGAGCTACATACCGGTACCCTCTTTACTCCCACAAAACCCACAAAAGTTATCTAAAATGATTAAGTATCAAAAGATACACAATCTCCTATATAGTATATTTTGCCTTTGCCTTGATCATATTTTAAAATTTTGAGTTGCTGGTATTTAATTTTTTTAACGTAGGTAAGTATTTTATTGCATTTATCGGGAAAAAATTTTATGATTAACTTTATTAAGATGATTCATTCATCGGATTACGTGTGTTCTCCTGTGTTATGTTTACTAGATTATTCCATCCATTAGAAATTGCAGTTATGTGAACATCAATTTGGGATGCTTTCATAAGAGATAACCTTAATTTCTGTTACAACATTACTCAACTGAATGTCTAACAGAATTTATATTTAGGACATTAAGGATAAGAATCAGGCAACCTCTCATTAAACTTAGTCATAAAAGGGTCCGTGTGCTTGCTTCAACAGTGACCAAATATTCAAAATGTGTAGGGTGAGGGTAGGATACACCTTTTGCAGAGATACCATGAGTAAGGATAACGTGTTATATCTCGGTATGTCCCCTTGTAAGAAGAGAGGGCTAACTCTGCTCTGTTTCAACCTCTCCAGTGAAAGCGAGCAAGTGACAGCTCTCCCTCATATTCAGGCTTTAAAATGGTTTTAGAAGTTTCTCCCTACTCCAATAGCCATCCTCTATAGTAAACAAGACCTATCGATTCACCTTGATATCCAATATCGCGACAGTTTTAGTTAGTAATTCCGATTTTGGAAACCTTTAGGTAGGGTTTCCCAGATATATTTCACACGATGGTTTCTGCTGTAGTGCAAATGTAGTTTCAAGTAGGGTGTATACCATACAGAAGTCAATCCTTCTGAGGATAATTTAATGTTATATATTTTTTATATTTTTCTGATAGCCAAACATGGAACTATTACTTTTAACCACTCATTTTTACTAACTACTACGTGTAAATTATTTGAAATGGGTTTGGAAGCTTACAACAGGGATAAAAATAAATAAGAAAGAGAATTTATAACATTTTCAAAAAATTAAATTAAAATCTAATTAGCTAGTCTAATATGTATTATGTATGTAATACAAATGAAAATACTTTAACTAACTATGGAGACAAATTGGTATAAAACGCCACGTGCCGGTGTGCCATGAATAAGATCTACTTAATTGTATGCGCCTGGAAGGTAGTAATGATTTACTGCACCTCTGGTATCTAACATTAGAGTGGTGCTGCAGCTGGTGTTACACAGCTCCTACACTTACTGTACAAATGTCATGGCTTATACTAAGTCAACAGAGATATTCAAGATGTTATTAAGAGTTTATTGTACTACAGCTTCACCACTAACGCAGCTGCTATTGCTCTGGTGTGTCTTACTGATATTTTACTCTTAATATTCCGTACTGGTAATGAAAAGTATGTAATCACCCCAAGTGAGAGTGGTGAGGTCGTAGATGTTTATTGCACCGCTGATACTGTGTACCTAATGTGTCGTGCAACCCACACGTGAGCACTTTGGGGTCGGACATGTTTATTCCACCTTTGTACTAACATTATTAAAGCTAAGATCCATTATTGTCAGAAAGGCATAGGTGCCTGTGAACCATAAAGGTTTAAAATCATGAGAGGTTGTATTGCGCAGCTTATATTCTAGTTTTGTGAGTATTTTAGCTCCCTGATATTTGTGGGAGCTCTTATGAGAGGGTGTTCGTAAAGATTTATTGGAATTCTAATGCTTTGTTATACAGAGTCGTGCAGGGCATCTTTTGGGGAGCTTGGATTGATGACATTGCCCTGCCTTTACGTTTTTGAGGTGATCGTGTACTGCAGATCAGATGTGCCTTGATAAGTGGCAGGGACGTTCACCAATATGATACTAGAAGGCAGGACAACTTGCGAACTCATCAACGCAGACTGACATTATCGCAACACCTCCCCCAGCAGGTGGGTGTCAGATTAATCAACAAGCTCCCTGAGGATATCAAAAACTCCAACAACCTCAATCAATTCAAAACTCGTCTCAGACGCCTGTTGGTGTCTAAAGCGTTTTACTCGATTGATGAATTCATGACGAGGGGCCGTTGGGATGATTGAAAATCATGGATTTAGAAGTCTGTGTGATTGTGTCGTGAGAATTCTGAGATGTAAGTATGACTGTGAGTGATTGTGTAGTTAGGATATATTTTTATGATGCATTTGACTATTGCAATACAATGTTACATATTGTCAAACACGCAGTAAAGAGAATTATTATTATTAATTATTTGTAACTGAATGTATCGAACCTGTGACCCACCGAAATAATAATTTAGTATCTACGATAATCTATAGAAATCTTGTTGAATACGAACAAAACCGTCATGTTGGTTCTTTTTCGACCTAGATCATTTGGACTTAAGCGGTTTTTTAGAGCTATTAAAACTCCTTGATGCTCCTTCCAAAACTACCAAAAAATTTAGTTTGAAATTTGTCGAAAAATTTAAAATAAAAACTTGTGTTTGATAAGTTTTGTTTTGTTTTACAACAAACTATATTGAATTATTGAAAGAACAGTAAAAATATCCGTGCAAATATTTCTGAATCGCCCATCTATTTAATTAATGGAAACTGTTTATACTGAAAACTATAAATTATATTCCAAGTTTGATTAGTCTACATACATCGTAAATAAATTACTTAATTTTCTTGGAACAAATACATATTTATACATATAGAAATAAACTTTTTAAGTGTAATAGATACAAAAATCTGTTTATTTTCAACACAAATTACTGTATTTTCATTCAAAATATTTTGCTTAACCCAGTAGTATTTATAGTATTTAAGAAATAAACAATACCTTATTCACGGAATATGGTATATGGGTCCATCAAAAAGGAAGAAATAAATAAAAAAAAAAAAAAAAAAAAAAAAAATAAGGAAATATATAGTCTGTAAAAAGGAAGACATCTAATAGTAAAGATTTCCGAAATGAATGGAACATTCACAGGACTCTTCTTTAAGAAATTGAAGATATGAATAGAAACACTTGTGGTTGGTTAAAATGAGAATTGGTAAGAGAGTCTCGTACTAGAATTCAACCACATACCAGTATTTATTGAAATCTTTATAACATAAGAGAAATATATTTAGCATATCCAGATAATATACAAAATTCTAGAGAATAATTATTTGCTTCAAATTTTTAGATGAATTCCAGTATACAAAAAATAAGTGTATAATACGTTTATTATTATTAAACTATGAAACTATTTAATATAATATTTGAAAATTATATACAAATCATTCACCCGTTATACTCTACATTTATTGACTTGAATACATACTGCTTTAAATGATAGTCTTATATAAAGAACCTAAATCTTTTTACTATCGATATGTGTATATATATATATAATTGATTTATATATATATACATATAAAAGATTTAAGTTCTAGGAATGTGGAAAAATATATAATAGGAACCTATACTTGAGGTAAAAATACTCTTAATACTGATGTGACGTGTTATTCTAGAATATTATAACCAATGACAATAAACCTATAAAACAAGAATAAATTATTGAAAATCGAAAAATAGTTGATGCATTTTCCAATGCACAGCTAATAATCATTGGAAGCTGTAGCTATGAATTTGTTTAGTGAACTTACACGGAATCAGAATTTAAATCAGAACTGTTGTATGTGTTTAAATAAGCCTTATTATTTATTAAATATGTGACAGATACGGCCAAATACAAAATAATTGAATCGGAAAAAAAGTAAGCGCTCTGTGGTTTAATGGTAGCACATTTCACCCGACAAGTGAGAGATCCGGGTTCGACTCCCGGCGGAGCAAGTACTTTTTGTCATTCAATGTTTATTAAAATTAAATAAGGCTATTGCCCATTTATACAATTTAATTTAAATAAAAGTCGTTTGACAGGTATTTGGTCTTCCGATCATATGTTAGTTTGCTTATTTAAACACATATGTGACAGATACGGCCAAATACAAAATAATTGAATCGGAAAAGTAAGTGCTCTGTTGTGTAATTGGTAGCACATTCACCCGGCAAGTGAGAGATCCGGGTTCGACTCCCGGTGGAGCATATATATATATATATATTAAAATTACTTTTTTCGATATCCATCCACTTTAAAAAAATCCCAATTTTCGTTGTAGAAAAAGGTAATAAAATAAAATTATGTACACATGCAAGATATGTAAAATTATACACATATTTTTTGTATCAACTTAATTATGTCAATATTGATTTAAATAAGATTTTTTCCTTTATTTTATCTCCTTCCGTACACTAAAAAACATTTTCTGCAAATTGTTTTTAAATACTATTAATACGATCTATTAACAAATTAGTTCTACTGAAGTCAAAATAATAATTGATGTTAAACTTGAACAACATTTGTAGTTTTTTTTAATTGAAATATATGAATTTAAGTATATAGAAACAATATTAATTATAATTTGTTTTGGATAGTTCAGTCAGTTATCGCTTATTTTAGACCAAAACGTAATTTTGATTTAGTGGTATGATTGTTCTAAATTGTTAAAATCGAATTTCTGAAGAATCTTCTGGTACAAATCCCTTTTAATGAGAAGCAATTGTTAAATGTATCGTTGTGAGCCAATGCATATTTTGAAACCAATATTTTCGTTTTGCCTGTTGGATGAAGATCGATGGTTATTTCATCATTACATGTAAGGGATTTGTAGTTAAGCCAATATGGACAATATTTACAAGATAACAGATAGATTATATTATCAGAATTTTTTAAATTTAATTTTTTATTTTTTATTAGTTGTGCTACTTGTTAAATTTTAGAAATTTGCATGTTGCACGACGTTTATCCTCGCAAGAATGGTTGAAAGGCTTTTATTTTGCATTAAAATTTGGAACTTGGTTAGGCAAATTCAGTTATTCGGCTGACTTTAACAACAAAAAGCAGGAGGTTTTACATACACTAAGGTACAAATGAGCAGTATGAGATGCCATGAACAAGACACCTTAAGAATTATGATATTAAATACTTAAAAGAAAATTAAAGTCGACAATAACGGAAATGTTAGATTTTAAGAATCATAAATATCGGGTAAAGTAGTAAAAATGTATGCCAATGATGCTAAACTAATGCAAACCAATTAGTTTCAGGAAACGTAAAAACCAAGATAATATGTATGAATAATACATAACATTGTTGACATAATATATGATATTATTATCATTGATATAAGAAAAAGTAGTTAATAAATTAATAAGGCAGTGTTTTATCATACATACATACATACATGTACAAAAGAATTCTACTCAATTTTGGATTGGTATTGGGAGACTATATTTTTTTTTAATGTGAAGATTGTTAACATGATATATTTAAAACATCTATGAAATATTCCACAATAGTGAAAAATATAACATCCTATTAGTTTAAGTAGTCAATAAGAAGCAATAAAAAAAAAGTTTAAAGTTAGAGTTACTTCAGTTTTCTTTGCCCTAACATGTAACACAATGTTATTTTAAATTATTTTTATACATTTAATTCAATCTCCTTCAATTTGAAGATTTTTGAACATAACTAATGTTTTCTTCAAAATTATTCCTTTTCTTAAAACGAACTGATTTTATAAACTGTTTCTGTCAAAGTAGTACGCCGTAAAGCATAACTCTCTAAACGAATCAAGAGATAAAATATGCGCATATTTACCGAGCAGAACAAGGCGCTGAGGCAATTCTGTCGCTCCACTCACGGTAAATCCACTTGGTAAACAAGGTTTATGGTTTTTATTTAGTGGCCACTAGTGAATTACAACCACAGTTTGTAATTCACTAGTGGTATTAGTTGAATATATGTCCAATACTCCTAGAATCTTGATTCATGGTTTATGGTATTCAGTCAAAATAAAATATGTATTGAACGTATGCATGTTTCCAAAAAAAAATTAAATTGTGAGAATTAATGATTTCACCAATTTAACCAAAGCAGTCGAATTAATATAGGATATCATGATGATATAAGAGTTGGCTGTATAATTTACAAAAATCTTTACTGAATTTTTAAATAAATCTTAATTATTTCTAGTCTATGGATTTTAATTAGTTAAAGTAAGTTTTTTTACCATGGAATCAAATTAGAGTTATAAGATAACATGAGGTGGGTCCACTGGAAATGGAAAATTTACAATTTAATATTTATTGATATTCTTATATTGGGAAACATCCCAATAAATTTCATTAAGATTCTTAAATTTGGTAAAGTTGCACTAGTATACGGAACAAGCCAATAATTTATAATTACTTTCATAATTGAGAAAGTAGTTATAAAAGATTGCGGAGTTTATTTTTACCAAGTTAAAAACCTTAAACTTCTCGTGATCAACAAAAAATATATTTCTGTCATCAAAGTAAATCAGTTCCATTAAATGGAACACTCCATTTAATTAATGAAGCTTGAAAACTAATTACTCTAATTAAGAAAGGCTGAAACAGTTAGAACTTGTGTTTGTTCAGTAATACCCTTGTGGTTTATTATAGATAAACCGCTAACAAAAAAAAACCTTGGTTGATTTGAGTTCACGCAGGGTGGGGTAAATATCCCTCCGCCGCCCCTCCAAGCATCCCTACCACTGCTCGGCGCTCCACTCTACTTCAATCTAATAAAATCAGCTGACTAATCCGGCTCAGTCGGTATCGTTCACTGCTGCGACCCGTTCAGTTGAACCGGTCAGTACAGAGTTACTAAGCTTTCCCGCTAGAGCGTGTTTTACCGGTCATCGTGTTGACTGAACAAAATTATCGAATGAAGGACTGGATGTAATGACCAAGTGAAACGAAAGGATCTGCTTGCAAAAATGTGTTCGGATTAGAAGAAGAAACAACATATTTTACAGTGAATGGATAGATATATAACAATAAATGTATTGTTTCAGGAATCTAGTAAAATGTAAATATATATTATTAATAGATATGATTAATAAAAATTAACTGTATGTTACTATATGCATTACTACATATTTTTAAACGTTAATACTTATGAACAATGGACTTGGTTGATTAATATGCATTTGATTTATCATAAGATTATTTTCACTACAAATGTTTCAATAAATTACTAAATATCAAACAGACACATTGCATTGTTTGAAAATAATTTATTTTTATAAATAACAACACATTTTAAACATTTAATCGATTAAGTTACCACCACTTTTCATAATACCCAGGCTGAGTCATTAAAATAATATTACGCACACTACTACACAGAACGCCTCCTCTCAGATCGACCCTGCACATCGCACCTATATCGACCATGTGTTACCACATGATAACCTTTTAAATGCTAATTGGCAATCAATTTTTAACAGCACTAATGTTAATGTTTTTACATTACAACTTCAGAATATTATTGCAATTTCAATAGACAATCGAATAAATTTTAAATGAGGTCAAAAAAAGCTAAAACCATGGATTACTTCAGATTTAGTCCATGCTATAAGACAAAGAGACAAATTACGTAAATTAGTGAAAAAGCAACCATTTAATGTGGAGCTTACAACCCGCTATGTCAATTGCAGGAACATTTTAAGCAGAAATTTAAAACAACTAAAAAATATTATTTTTGTGATAAATTCGACCAAGCTAATGAAGATTTAGATATGTTTTGGGGGTTTTAATTACATCTGAGTTGTAGAGGGGTTAACAAAGTTTCTTCCCTAAATAAATATTTGCCAAATACCAAATTATTCAACGACAAAATTAAGCTTGAAGTAGCTACCGAATTTAATAAATTCTTTACTAACGTGGGTCAGAACTTGGCGAACTCTAATGGCTCAAATATAACAACTTTTTCGAAGACAGATATTATAGGCTTCAGTCGACCTTTAACTTACGCACTGTTACAAGAGGTTTTATACGTTACGTATCCAGTTTGAGAGGAATTTCGCTCCTGGACACGATTAAATACCTGCAAGTATATTAAAAAAATCACAACACGTTCATTTTTTGACAAATACAATCCGCAAGTACATTTTTGCCTTCAGACAATTACGAGAAAGTACTCACAGATAAGGAAATTAAAGTGGTCTATTTAGCTTTCATTCAATCCCAACTTTCATTTGGTATTATAGTCCATGGTGCTGCTTTCAAAACTATTCTTGAGCCATTAATTTTTGAACAAAAAACTATACTAAAAATAATGTTCTTTAAGAGTACAACATATTCTTTAGAATTAATTTTCTTCGAGGAAGAACTAATGACTCTAAGAAATTTGTTAATCAAAACCATTCTTATTTACTTATACATTAATTTTCATACTATTTTAGCGTTGAGAACTTATACTCATAACACACGGTGCTCGCAACAAGTCGTCATTACAGTTTCTATATTAAAAAAAAACATTCAGCGTAACAAATTTGTATTATATTTCTCAAGTTTTGTACCGTAACGTGTGTTTGAGTTACAACTTCGCTTCTGTGTTGCAATTACCTAATCTTTACTGGTTTAAAAACGCGTGAAGGATGGGTTACTATTGTTAGATGGCGAAGAAGTATATAGAATTATAGTCCTTGTTATCGCTGAACTTCTAACCCTTCCTCGCTATTTATTGTTATTCGGTCTGTCCTTCACTATAATTACCATAATTAATACTTCAAACGACAGTGCAGCAAAACTAGATTTATACTCTGTTACGTATCATTATCAATGTGACTCATCAATTGCCTGCGTGGTCACTATTGTCATTGCCATCCAGCCGGATTAGAAATAAATTCTAAAACCATTAATAATATCAAAAATTACTAAACTACTATTTTTTTACTTATAAAATCATTTGTTCTATTATTAGTTTTGAGTTCCAATATTCACGACCAGAGCCTACGCACAGGTCCTAAGCCCATGTAGGCTCATCCAGGTTATACTACTCTTCTTATTTCAAATTTTAATTGAATTAAATAGAATTTAATTGCAAGGTTTTATTATAATAATAAGTAATTAACTAACGTATAAGCACCGTAATTGTTACACTCTGATACACGATTTCAGACATTGTATTATATTTGCTTACGTTTGTTGCAAAACGTGTATATGTGTTTTATTGTACTATTTTTAAGAAAATAAATCATTTTCATTTCATTTTTCATTTCACCTGATTTGGAAAAAAAAGTATCAAATTTATTCAGTTGCCAGGCCAAATTGAACAAAACTTTCAAAGTGAACGGGTCTTTTGAAACACTCCGATCCGGATCACTCGTTCACCTGACTGACTCGTTCGGATTGAACGGTCCAAGTAAGTAACTGCAGTATAAAGAATATGGACGCGAGCAAGACAAGATTTAAACAGCTGACAAGAAGATGCTCCGCCCACTCACCACTCCCCCCCCACCAGAGGGGGGCCCCTCCTGCGCTGTTTCTGCTCAAATATTTGCTTCTGCGCAGGTTTCTTTATTAGCGGTTCACCTATAGTAGTCTAATCAGTGCTTAGTACCAGATTGTAATATAATATAAAGATAAATCCGTAGTATCTTATATCCATTATCCTTACTGCGGCCTATGAATATACATGGGGTTACGTAATTCTCCTGCCTGCTATAACTGAAAGAGGATGGAACAGAACTAGCCTCGCCTTTTTTTAAGGTGATATGACTAACTATAGTCCCAGCTATCTATCCTCGATAGGATATGGCCCCTGCCCCCAAACTTAGCCATCCTGAATGTTCTGTCACTACGGAAACATCGCAGTTATATTCACCTAAGTCAAAATTTTGAACGTAAACATTGTATATAATTTTTTGTTTTATCATTTTGGCTAAACTCCAATGATATTTAAAATTAAGATATTTTGACACCTAAGTAGAAAACAAACAGTGATACAACACCTCCAACTGTTCTCAGATTGTCATCCGTAAGTCACAGTACTGATTGCAACATTGCTCGTTCTACATTCTAATCATAATAATATTATCAATGCAAAAGTTCCTTTTTTTGTTTCGTATTCACGCATAGACCTTTCAGCCGTTTTTACTGACATTCTAAGAGTCCCTGGGATGAATATAGACCTATTATTATTTAGAAAATCCCTGTGGGCTACGCCTCTCTGGTCTCTAAAATAAGTGAACAATTCTATATTTGGTCTCTAAAGTTGATAAATATTCATAATATTGAGAGAGCCTGTTATACGTAATCAAATGTTCTATAAATACATTGTATTATGACAAACCTACCAACGTTTACATATTTTTTATCTAGTTTTAAATATGTGTCGATTTAGAATCTTAAAACCTTAGATTAAGATTGAAAGTAACATTTATTACTACATTTCTCTAGATGATAAAATAGGAATCTTAACTAAACTATTTTTTTAACAAATCTTAGGTATGCAGTAATAGGTCAATAGAGTAATTCAGGTATCAAACACATTACTGTCTAGCATTTACTGCAGATTTTAAGACCGTTATAAAACCAGCCTTAGTTGTTTTTTGACTAAATTAGGCTTCTTAGAAACTGGCGTAAGTATATATTTCCTTGGAAGGAAACCAAAGAAAAATTAGCGGTGGACCAAAACATACTTAAACTGGAGTAAATTTAAAATGGCTATAAATATACACTTTTACTGATTTTCTTAAGTATGGGCAACAAAGCAAACTCAACAGCAATATCGGAAATATTATTCACTCAAACCAGAGTGCTCGTGCAACCTGCAAAGCGGAAATTGCGTGCTAAACCGCGGGTAAATATATTTTATTTATCGGAACAAGGTAAACTCAAACTTATGGCACTGGAAGATACCTAGACGTGGGTAAGTTTCTAGGACTAGAATTAGACGCTTTTTATATGTTTTAAACCATAACTAATTTCATAAATAGTTAAGGTGTGTAATGATATACTATTGTTATATTTGAAATAAACTTACATTAGGTACGCAAAATTTTTGACCGAAGGAGGGTTCTGTTTATATATATTTTGATCATCTTTTTGGTAAGATGTCCGATTAAATTATGTTATTGGAAATACCTGTGATGATAGTGATTATAAAAAGACGGAAGTTGATTATTTTTGCTTAATGTAGTTTTTTGAGTCCGCTTTTCGAATTTTTAAAATTGAGTAAGAAACGGCAAGTTATTGTTAGTTTAATGTTAAAAAAAATTAGTGAAAAATGCTATACAATATTTATAAAAAATTATATCGAGTATTCTTATTCATACCAATTCAAAAGAATAAATTACTTCAGAATACTAATTGATAATTTGGATTTATCAATCAAGAAACTGTCGCCACAATGGAGTGTTGGATATATATTTTCTTAAAAGTATGTGACTACTACTATTTTGTTACTCAATTACACTTCGCCCAAGGCAAGGTAAGTTTTGGCTGGTTTATACCTACCTGGCCAAGTATTCGAATAACAATTTAAATAATTAAAAATCTATAAATTCTGGATACATGTTTCTAATAATTAGCTAAATTGTTCAATTCATCTTAAGTTATGTACGTACAGTTCTCATGTATAACAAATATACAGTGTTTACCAAAATATATTACTCTTGATTGAGATATGTAGAAATAATAAAATTTTGAAATAATAATCTAAAATCGCATTTTATTGACCAAATCTTTTCAAACATACTGACCATTAACGTTATTAACATTACAATAGATATTGACGCATGCCTAATATTTCCTTTACGCAAGTCAAAACGTATAAAAACGGATACTAATAAGGTGTATAATGAATATATATTACATGGAAACATCTCCTAATTAAAAATAATACCTAACTTCTCTTTTCCCGAATACGGCAAATATCCAAAAAGGGGCCTGGCTAGCGAGCTGAAGGCGAGTAATGAATATATTACTGTAGATATCAATAGTGACTGAGGTTACTGTATTGTTTATTTCCGTAGTCGGACAGCGTAAAGAAGATACGAATAATATTAGATGCAACTTTATTTTACGCGAGTAAAGTACATTAAGCCACTTTGATCTTACGTAAGCCTGTTAAGGTAAACCTACTTGCCTTAAGTTTTTTCTTAACGTAAAGTCCAACGAATTTGTCATCTTTTCCATTTGTTTTCGGTGATGTGTCAATCATTAAAAAGAACCTTCTAAACATGATAAGACTTTCATACATATTTTATTATGATTATAAATATAGATATAAAATACAAGAGCTCTCGTGGTAAATTTCTGTCAACGTCTTTCAAAACTAGCTTGTTTCCAACCTGGATTAACCTGGATATATTTCAATACAAAGCTGCGAAGCATGAGAGGGAGTTCAACTTATTATCTAGGACTAGTTTGTTATGTAGGTTTATACTTGAAATATAGGGATAGGAAACTTGCATGTTCAATTGCTTCAGATTGTGCATTATCTAAAATGGTGATAACTATATAGTATATTTGTAAAAAAAAACTATTACTAGAATATTTATGACCAAGAAAAAAACATTTTCACTAACAACAGTTGAAAGGAAGTAAACACTATTTGTTAAATATTATTTTAACAATGGATAATTTGAAAATATAACAATTTTTTTGGACATTTACCTATCGTTAGTGTTATAAATCTAAAATAGTAAAACTAGATTTCCGCGGGATCTTAGCGGTTTATCCTTTTATTCAGGCACAATACTATTGGAATGCATCGTATACAAAAATTAAAA